>NW_008333774.1:282092-297863 GCF_000622305.1 Nannospalax galili
GTACCTTACATTGCAGAGGGATTGAGCAGAGGATTCTTGGAGACAGGCCCAGGACAGAATTGACTATAGGAGATTTGGAGGCTGATGATGGGTGGAACACATAGCAAGCAGGGGCAAAGCAGAGATCAGCCTTGAATATGACTTCTAGCTCAAGTCAGAAGACCAGACTGTCACAAACCTCACAGTCCAAAAGAGGGATAGCAACAGGACCCAGAAGGATGAAGGCCAGGAATAGAGGCCCCAAAGATTCACTTTGGCCAGATCTAACATTTTGGAAGGCATGGCATCCTGAATAAGATTTTGCTGAGTGACTTTATTATCTTTGCATCATTTACACAACACAGAGACAGTAGTTTATTTGGATGGGCATTCACAGATCCTATGAGGCCAACTTCTAGGATAATCATCTCATTGCATGAGTTGAAAATAGGCAGTGAAATCCAGAGTGAGGCAGAATGAGCTCTCAAATGACCCAACTTCTAACGCAGGGACTCATTTGATTAGTTCAAAAACATTCATGAGAGTAAGTCACTTGCCTGTCCTCACAGAGTAGGGTTCATTGTGGAGTGTAACTCTTCCAGGCAATGCACAGACTCCCTCCCTCCACCATCCCAAGGCCTGACCCTATTTCAGAGGTGCAGAAATCAAACGGCTGGGAAAGCAAAAAGCGGACAATGAACAGTGTCTGAATATGACCCGCCATAGCTGTTCACCAAGCAAAAGGCCTGGAAGATTCTAGAGTGTGATCCTTTCTGTGGAAGATTCTGCTCAGTGTACAGGGATGGGTTCTACACACTTAGTCACCACCAGCCCTTGGTCTGGGACAACTTACTTCCCCTCTGTAGACTTCTGTTTCTTTCTCTACTATGTCATTATGGGCAAAATCTCCTCTATGGGGTGGATTTAGAGAGTGATTGAGATGTTGCCTATAGTAATTAGTGATTAGTGATTGAGGTACTCACTAACCCCAAGCTACTTCTATAATCTCCTAGGTTCTCCCTCAACCTATCTCTGACTTAGTAGTGTATCACCATGAATACTTCTCTTTTCTGGGGCTCACACTCCTATCTGCTCAAAGACAATTTGAATGAGGTTCACCAAGTGGTAGCTATCTGACAAACCATAGAATTCCTTTTTATTATTATGATGGAGTGGCCAGGAAGTTAATTTTGGGCCTGGTGGGGTAGCAAAGCTTCAATTGTAGAGCATGAGGGGAGACAGTCCAAGGGTTGGCAGGAGAATGGATCTAGTTGCTTTCCCCAGCTTTGTTCACCCTGACTGCAGCTGGCCACACCTGGGAACCCCCTAGCTAAAGTTAGCCCTGTGTTGTCTGAAAAGAGAACTGAGGGTAGCAAAAAAGAGAAAAATAAAGGGAAGTGAAGCCAAACCCATAGCAAGCAAAGTGTGACAAACATGGTCAGGTGCGGCCTTGGAGAGGCAGGGGCCGTTTCATGCCTGCAGCTGAATGTGCCCCACACATGTTGGGGCAGCAAACCCATCTCACATTCCTTCCCATTCAATGTCATAGGCCCTAGGCCTGATGCTGTTTTCTGGCTGCCTCCTCATACCCTAACCTCAAACTTCAATATTAGAGCCCTGGAGGGTCAGGACCAAAGGATCCTCAAAAATACCCAGTGATGGTGCAGTATGTTGTCACTACACTAGGGACATGGTGAATGACACAGTGCTACAGCCTACAAGGTTGAAGAATTGATCCAGCAAATCTAACCTGGGGCTTCATAAACATCTGAAAAGAAGTCTTCTTAATTGTGCCTTAATTGTGGTGAGAAGTCTGAAGCTTTGAGCAGAGAGGTGCTATGTGCCAGAGTGATCTAAACCAAGACCTTTATTTAGGAGCTGAGAACCAAAGCCCACTGAGGTTATTTGAGTTGAGGCAAACAAAGTGCAGGTATCTGGCCCCTGGGAGACTCTCCCCACTGAGGAGCAGGAGCCTACCTTGGAATGGCAGATAACCTGGGATCAGCATTCCCTGGCTGGGACCCCATTTGCATTGAGCAGAGGAATTGTGGGGAAACTTCAACTTTTGCTTTATACTTGTCTTTCAATCTTGTTATTAAAAGGGTTTCAATAATAACTAGAAGCTGAGAAAGAGGCGGTACCTAATGTCAAAAACATCTTGATTTGTTCTCCAAGAGGCCTGCCACTATCTAGTTCATGTGCCCTTGTTAACAACAAACAAACAAAAAGGCTGAAGAAAGGAAATCAAATTTCTTACACGTGAGAGGGACATTATGATGCCTGAAGGACCCGACATATTCCAGGAAGTGAAGCACCAAGCCTTGAAGACCTTTATTTCCTATCTCTAGTGCTTTCCTGGCCAAAGGGTGCTGGTTGCCTCCAAGGCCCCCAACACCAACCCAGAGGACGATATCCAGGGACAGAAGAAACTCAGGGAACACAGATGTCAGAACAGTCAGAGAGAATCACCGTGTTTGTTTTCTTACTTCCTCTTACAGTAGTGTTTACTGGTCTTCTCTTTAGTCTCAATATAACAAGCTGTTCACTGTCCACAGCATGAAAAATATAAGAAAACAAGAGAAAAACAATTTCCCCAGAAGAACCATTGCTATTTTGTTCTGTTTATTTTATTTTATTATAGTTGTGAACCATAACAAACTTAAAATTAGCAAATGAAACATATTTGTAAGGTGTAAAACAATTATACTTGTAGTGGTGATTGCATTGCACTGTGAATATATTAAACGAACTGAGCTGTCCACCTTAGCTCCGTGATTCAAATGGGATATGAATTTCACCTCCATTAACCACTCAGGCTAAGAACGCAGACAGGTCCTTGGAAGTTCATGAATTAACCATATCTTTCCTCCTCCATTTATTTTTGCTTTCTGCCTGAGTTTCCCTAAGGAAACTATTTTTCAGTGTGGTTGGATTCTGAATTTCATGGAGATTGGATTATAGTATGCATATTTCCCATGATTCAATTCTTTCTCTACACTATATCTCTGGTATTCATTCACATACATACACTGATCATTTTCACTGTCAGTTACAAGAATTGTAACACTGTCACACTGTGTACACTGTGCAGAACGGTTGCCATCCAGTAATCCACTCTGCTCTCCACTAGGACATGGGAAGTTGTGCCTGGGAGCATGGCGTTATGAGAACCAGTGTGAGATTTTTCCCTAGCAGCCTCTCTTTCCACAACACATTGTTTCACCTGTCTTCCCAAATATAGATATCGCTTAATATTTTCCTGATAAGAAAGAACAATGGTAGATGCTTTTTCAAAACAAAGCAGGAAAAAAGTATGAAGAAGAAAGTTTCCCACCCAGCCTGGTGGTCTGCTGTGTGTACACATAAGCTTCCAGAATCAACTTTGGCTTTCAAACAGACTGCAGAGATGTGTCTATGTGACAATAGACAAGGTCCATTGCCTATTATTTAGAGCAAACTTATTTAAATAGCAATTTCTATGTGATATGTTTCCCATCTCAATATTAGGTTCCTAACATAAGAACATGGCCAATAATTCAGTAGCATGTGGCTTAATAGCCAATGAACAGTATACAATAGCGATATATGGATGATTAATAGGGATTTTTTTTTTTTTGTCTTTTTGAGACAGGGTTTCCCTGTAGCCCCAGCTGTCCTTGAACTCACAGAGATCTGCCTGCCTCTGCCTCCGGAGTGGTGGGATTAAAGGCGTATGCCACCATGCCCTTCTAATAGGGATATTTTATTCATGTAAATGCATGCCACATCTGGCAGAAGAACGTGAGTTACATCCTACCCAGACGCATAGCTCCAACAACATTCAGGCAGCAACTTCCAGGTCCTGAACTACGGGCATCTGTTTAAATTGCTCGATATTCCAAGCAGTATTCAGACAAGTCTCACGTGTACACTTCATATGAAATGTCAACATCACATGTCCAAGTCCACTCACCTTCATCTCACGTGTGGGTTCTAGTATTGATTTGGGGTTGACTTTAGAGATCCTTCTTGTGTATTCTGGGTCATACTTGCCTAAAGTTTTGGAATCATGTAGTCAACTGATGTCTGGAAAGGCCAGTGAGTGCTGTGGCTTCTCAGAGTCACAGAACTCTGTAGCTTTACAAAGCTCCCCTAGGTGTGGAGAGGCTTCCAGGCCACCAGAATCTCACCTATCTAACCTGTGCTTATTTGCTCAGTCTGGCATCAGAGTGGGACCCCCAGCCTCTTCTAGACCCCCTCCAGATTGTCCCTCATAAGATGAATTGAACCAAGTCCTTTGCTGCTTCTGGAAGTCCTTGGCCCTCTCCTCCCGACTCCCAAAACATTGATGACACCATGTGACTCCCTACCTGTCCTGAGCCTCCTTTTGGGAGGACAGGTCTTGAGACTGTGTGAGACATAACTGCTGCCTGAGGATAAGGACTTGAGCATTGGGAGAGAGATCTGGGGATGCTGCCCAAGGACAGCAGTGTGGGCTAGAGTATCTGGATGTGTGAAACTGACAAAGGGTCAAGGCCTGTTGGTGTTCACCATTCTCAGGGTTAGAGTATAGAAAAGGCTCAGTCACCCCTACCTAGATAATGCCTTACTCCTTCGCATACAGGTCTTGACACCCTAGCCTATTCTTTCTCCTGGCTGCCCTTGCTCAGCAGGGTGCTCACTGAACCTAGAACTTACTTAGTGCCCCCATAACACCCTTGTCACGATCTTACGTTCTGAGCTATTTGCTCCTTTGGGGTCCTGCATGCCCTTCCAAGCTCCTCCACAAGCCCTAGGTTCTGGGTGCAATATAGTTACTAAAGAACACAAAGCCATCAGAGATCAGTCCCTCCCACTCAGCAGTGCAAGAGAAATTGATGCCTGGATGGGTCAGACCAGGAGCACTGCCACCAGTCTCAAAGTCTCGTGCTGTCCCCATAGTGTTGGCACCCATGGCTGGCCTCCATTGTTTCATCTCTCAGTCAGGCCCTATCACCATTACCTGAATCAACATCTACCACTCTGGCCAGGGGATCCAACACAGTTCATGCAGGCCCTACCCTGACTTCTTCCCTCTGGACTTGTGAGGATGAAGTGAACCCAGTGCTAAACATCTTGATTGAGTATCACTCATGAATAATATACAGAGTGAGAGGGGCAGCTACCCTTCCTCCATCCCTGGGAAACAGAGTGCTCCCCCAACTCACACTCATTCCAAATGCACAATCCTGAACTCTTGTATCCCAAGAAGCTTCAGATCAGGATGTGGGGAGGGAACCAAGAGACTTTTAGAGGTTGCCTAGAGAATGGGACAGTTGAGTGGTCAGAATCCAGTCAGAGAGGCACTAGAAACCATGCAGGCATGTCATCTGAATGGATATGCCAGTGCTCACAACAGATTGGCCTCCTTGGCAAGGTGCCCCAGCTGCATTTATGAGCAACATATTCCAAATGCTTGTAAACATAGCCCCTCACACACAGATTTATGTACACTCATTCATACTAATACACATTCACATACCTCTCACAGGTACACACAAGTGCATACTGAAAAGCCTCAACCTACAGTGCCCTCTAGTGGTCTCTAATGACCATTTGCTAAATAGTCCCTACATATAGGAGAGAGCACCAGAAGTGAGCATATGAAACCACAGATGTGGAAATCTAAATTGTCTCCTTCCATATGGGGCCAGTGCCTTACCCAGGTCACATGGCCAGTGATGGGGCCCTGGCCTCCTACTCTCTAGTCAGAGTTCTTGATCTGCTAGCCTGGCCTGAGTACTCAGATACTGACTTAACTCTAGCCCCAAAATTCTTTCAGAACTCAGAGCCTAGGTTCTACCCCAGGAAAGAACCTGAATCCCAGAATCTTGTGGATATTGCACCCTCACTTCTACCAGCACAGTACATACTGCCCCCCAGCAGAGGGATGGCCCCTTGAAGAGAGAAATTTCCAGACCAAGAATCTCACATATGGATCTTTCTGTTCAGGTGTGACAGGGTGTAGGCAAAGAAGTGAGAGGGAGTTTTCAGAAGCACAAAAGTCTGAGAACACTAGCATACCCATACAGACAAACACTAACACTCCCAACTGTCATAAATGCTGTAATTGAAAGAAGAAAACACATGGGGCCTCAGAATATGACTCCTCCCTCCCTAACCCAAGTCCCAGACCACCAGCCTTCCTCAGAAGCCAGCACCACCTATCCCACATGTGTCTTCTGATCATCTGAATGCACAGAATCCTTTAGGCCCTGGGAACATGCCCATGGCTTTAGAGAACCGGTCTTGGAACAGTGTTGGTGGATGGCATTGGCCAGGCACAGACACTGATGTTCTAATTGTTATGCATTCTGTAAGAAGGGAGGGAGTGACAGCAGTTCTTGGCAACTCTGATACATGTGATCTCATATCATTTCTTTCTCTTTTACATGGTTACATATGTATATGGTCTATGTATAGTCAGAATGAACCCACATCCCATCCTGAATGAATAAGAGAGAAATCATGCAGAGTGGGTGACTAAGAAGGAGTATTCCTGGCAAAAGAAAAAGAACTCCACATGCAAAGAAAAGTGTTTGGAGAGGTATATCTAAAGAAGGTCCAGCCACAGCAAGATGATCCAAGGAAGAGGAGGCAGAGGAGGGACACCTGAGCATCCTCGGGGCCTTACAGACTGTGCTGACATTTATTGAAGGACCAAACCACCAAAGTTCTTCTGCCAACGCAACAGAATTGTGTGATTTATGAAGATTTCTACAAGTTTGGCTGGGTGGTCATAGACTTTGAAAGATGCAGGATCAGGACATGACAATTACTGAAAAGCAAAAAACAAGGAGTTGCAAAGGGCTGGACTTCTTGGAATGGATGCATGAGATCACTGCAGCATCACATATAAATGCTTAGCAAAGGACATACAGATCTGTCTTCAGTGAAAGCCTCAGTCGGGTGAACAAAATGACACACTCCATAGATGTTAGCCAACCTTGTCCCCAGGCATCCCAGTGTCGACTTAGTGAACTCATGAACAGAAAGACCTGTAGTGATGGCATGTGCATAGGCTTTCTGTACATCATAGACTTATCCCCACTACTGAAGCTGACTGGCCTACTACTGGCATCAAGTTGCTGACCTATCAAAAGCAGAGACTAAGATTATGCCTCCTGAAAGAACTGTTCTCTGAGCTATCAGTCTGCCACCTAGTGGTCCTTTAATCCATTGCAGTCCTCTTCCAGGGAATTGAAATCACCTTCTCTACCTCTACTGCTTCCTCCTTCCAGGACACTTTATGACACTGTAGCCATGACCTTGTCATCTTTTGCAATAGTGTCTAATCCAGGAACTATTACAACACTAAATAAAGTTTATCATGGTATCAGCTGGTCTCAATCCATGCACATGTCTCAGAAGTGGCAACTTAATTATTAATAAAATCTAGTGAATGACTGAAGACCCAGCTCTGGCATGAGTCGAGAGATAACACATACAAACAGGAATCTTATAGGACGTGGTTTGTGCTTGGAATCAAAGACCACCAGTGATACACTGATTAAGGAGGCTGAGAGTTTGTTTCCATAAAGTATGGTGAGGCACAAAGGTGCAAGAACAACCTGTGTACACTAAAACTGGATTATGCTCAGAGATCTCAACTATAAAGGGAAATAAATCTAGGTGACATGGCTCGTGCCTATTATTCTAAGGTTTGGGAAGCTGAGGTATGAGAATCACCATGAGTTTAAATTAACCTGACCTATATGGTAAGCTCCAAGCCATAACTGTCTATGAAGTGAGACTTGATCTCACATAAGTAGCAAATGAACAAAAATCAAAACAAAGTAAGAACAAGGAGCATTCCTCGTTCATCACCTGGTTTGCACAAATCCTCTCTCATTCATTCAGGAGGGAAGGCAGATTTATACTGACCACAGACCAGCGGATGTCACTCTCTCCCCTCGTACAGAATGCATGGCACTATCTACTAGAATATCAAGTACATGTGCCTTGCCAGTGTCATCCACTGACACTGTTACAAGCCTGGTTCTCTGAAGCCACTTCCAGGCTCCCAGGTCCTAAAGTAGTGCTGGGCGTCCAAATGACCTGAAGCTAGGTGTGAGATAAGGGTGATGGCTTCTGAGGAAGGCTCGTGGCCTGGGGCTTGTGCTAGGGAGGGAAGAGGCCTTAATCTGAACCCTATATTTTTGACTTTCAGTAGCAACATGTATGAGAGTTGAGTGTTGCTAATATCTGTATGGCATATGCTGGTGTTCTCAGATTTTTTGTGTTTCTGCAAATTCTTACCCACTTCTCTGCCTATACCCTATCCAGGGAAGAACCTGGATAAGGAGACATATGTGAGACTCTTGGTTTGGACATTTATCTCTTCAAGGGGCCACTTTCCTCCTGGGGATAATATGTACTATGTTGGTATAATTGAGGGTAAAATATCTTCAAGACTCTGGGCTTCAGCTTCTTCCCTGTGGCAGAACCTAGGCTCTGGGCTTCGGAAAGACTTGGGAGTTATAGTAAGTCAGTATCTGAGTGCCCTGGCCAGGCAAGCTCTGATTAGAGAGTGAGAGGCCAGGGTCCCATTGCTTGCTTCCTGTGACCAAGATAAATCAGAGCCCCATGTGAAAGGAGACACTTAGCCTTCTAGACTGTAGTAAGTCAGTATCTGAGTGCCCTGGCCAGGCAAGCTTTGATTAGAGAGTGAGAGGCCAGGGTCCCATTGCTTGCTTCCTGTGTCCAAGATAAATCAGAGCCCCATGTGAAAGGAGACACTTAGCCTTCTAGACTTCTGCATCTGGGATTTCATACACTTACTCCTGGTAACCATTTAGCGAATGAACACTAGAGACCACTAGAGGGTACTGTAAACTGCAACTTTTCAGTGTGCACATGTGTGTCTGTGAGGAGGTATGTGGATGTGTGTTAGTATGAATGAGTGTACTTACTCCTGGTAACCATTTAGCGAATGAACACTAGAGACCACTAGAGGGCACTGTAAACTGCAACTTTTCAGTGTGTACATGTGTGTCTGTGAGGAGGTATGTGGATGTGTGTTAGTATGAATGAGTGTGAGCATACATGAATCTGTGTGAGGGGGGCACTTTTATAAGCATACTTGTAATGTGATGCTCATGAACTCAGCTGAGGCACCTTGCCATGGAGACCAGTCAGGTGACATCTTTGTCCAAATGCCACCCTTGCATAGTGCCTGGTGCCTCTGTGGCCGGATTCTAACTATTGAGCTATCCCAATTCCCTAGGCAAGCTCCAACATTCCCTTGCTTCTCTCCCTGATCCTATCCTCAGTCCCCTTGAGTTGAGAGAGTTCATGATTGGGCATGAGTCTCGAATGAGTGTAGAGTGTGGGAACCCATCTGCATTCCATGGATGGAGGAAAGACAGCTGCTTCTCTCACACTGCCTGCCACACATGAGAAATAATCAGCCAGGGCATTTAGTATTGTGTGTGTTTCGTCCTCACAGGTAGGTCCACAGGGAAGAAGGCAGGGCAGACCCTGCATGAGCTGTGCTGGGTACCCTGACCAGAGTGGTGGATGCTGATTCTTTGTGTCCAGGTCCTGGGGTAGAGCCTCATTGAAAGAGGAAACCATGAAGACCAGAGGCATGTGCCAACAGTATGTAGAGAGCCCTAAGCCTTGTGATTAGTAGCAGTACCCCTGGTGTTTCCTCTCCAGGCCTCTGTTTCTTTTGTATAGTTGGGTGATTGGGATTGCTCTCTAAATCTTCTTCTGATTATCTAGTGACTGTAAGGTGCATCTAGACACTAGGGATCCTGTAGCACTCAGGAAGAGGAACATATACAGGGTTACAAAGGTCAGGCCCCAAGACATGTGCCACAGTCATATGGGGGAGTCTTCTTCTGATTCTCTAGTGACTGTAAGGTGCATCTAGACACTAGGGATCCTGTAGCACCCAGGGAAGAGGAACATACACAGGGTTACAAAGGTCAGGCCCCAAGACATGTGCCACAGTCATATGGGGGAGACAAATAGGTGCCAAGCCTAGGAATCACCATTTTCTAAATTTAGAGTGAACACCCAAGAAATACCAGCTTGCTGTGTGCAGCCTAGTAAACTAAGGATTTCCATTATCTGGGGCTGTAGGAAGCTCTTCCCTTCTGTGTCCTGACCATGAGAGTGGTAATCACCATCAAAGCCTCTTGTGCACTCTTTTATCCCACACAAGCAAATGGGACAGTCTTTGCCTCATTAGCCTTAAGATGTCCCAAGTCCTCCTCTCATCATTCATACCCTGTGAAGCCAGAGGTAGAGATCCTGGCATGGGGAGGCTCAATGCTGGTAGAGAGTCACACATTGGGGGAAGTAATATGCCGGGGATAAGGAGGGGTTAGAAGATTCTAGGAAAGGAGTGGAATTTGATTCAGTCCATCTAGAGGAGACACACTTCGCTCAACTTCAAAGAAAAGTTGTAGTGGAGGTGAGGTAGGTGGGAGAACAGTGACCTGGGATTCTCTATGCACATCCATGCATACCTTCTTAGGATGCTGGAGACCCCCTTGGCTCTGACAAGAGGCAGTGTACACTGGCCTTTTCAGACATCAGTTGGCTATGTGCTTTCAAAACTTTAGACACACATGATCTAGCATCCTCAAGGAGAATCTCTGACATCAAATCAAAGTCAATACTCAAGCTCTTCTGGGGGATCATTTTTCTCTTGTTTGTTTTCTTGTACTTTTCACACTGTGAATAGTGAGTGGTTTATTGTCGTGAAACTAAAGATCAAAACCCACAATTCCTAGTCTAAGAGGAAGTGAGAAAACAAACAAGGTGATCTCATTGACTCTGTTCTGAACCTGTGCTCCCTGAGTCTCACCTATGCCTGGCTGTCCTCAACTGGGCCTGAAATTTGGGGACCCCAGATGCAACTTGCACATTTTTGCCAGGAGAGCCCTAGAGACAGTAGGCAAATCTCTCCTGGAATTGGTGACTCTCTTTCTGGAGTATGCCTGTCAAGTCCTTCCATCATCAAAATTCCACACTCGTGCACAATAAACTTGGTTTCCTTTGTTTCAACCCTTGGTTGCTTTTTGTTTGTTCTTCGTTTGTATTGTTCGTTGCTGAGAGCAGGAGTTCATGAGCTAGAAAGCTATGGGAATTTCAGGAGACTCATCCAGGACATGCTGCACTACCTCTTATTCTCACTGCTTTTGTTCATCTTTAGAATCGTTTTATAACTATCTTTGAGAGTCAAGTTTAAAGTGAGAATTGAAATGTTCCCACCTAAGAATTGAAATGTTCCCAGTCTAAGGTAGGCTCCTGCTCCAGAGTATGGCATCTCCCACCTGGCCAGATAACAGTACTTTTCTGTTTCTGGACCCAAATTCCCTAGGGTGGGTTTTGTTTGTCAGTTTCTATTTGTATAAGAAACAAAGCTTTACAGGCAAAATGTTCAATATGCCAGGACCTCTCCCCATGTAAATGTTTCCTGCATTTTACCACTTCCCAGGAGAGTTGATTCTGTTTTTTCTTAAACATAATCCAAACCCTGCACAGTTGTTATCAGGGTTGCAACAGGCAGACAGTAAGTGTTTGTTGGATGTTAAGTGAATTGACATAAATAAACTAAGAGACCACAAAAAAATACAAATGTATTTTTCAAATTATAAATGTATGATCATTGTTATGGAAAAAACGCTCCGCTCCGATGAGCAGATGAAAACTGGCATTGCCTGGAGCTCTGTCCCAGAGGGGGAGCATAGAAAGTAGCTGTGGATAAAGAAGTACAGCAATGGATATAGACATGCATGCACACGTCACACTTTTACTCATGTATTTACATATGTATATATGTGTATGCATGCACGTATGTATGCGTTTATGTGAAATGGACTTGTTAAGTAGATCAAGCTGATCTCGATCCACTGTGTTCAAATGACTCACCTTCCTCAGCCTCTCAAGATCTGGGATTACAGCCATGGGCTACCATGCCCAGCTTACAAATCTTTTTCTTCCTTCCCCAATATTTGACTTCCTTGAAATTATACTATATTCATAACTTTACAGATGGCTTTTCAGTTTTTCTCATACACCATTTTTAAACAACTTCATTTTTTAAATCAGCCCATTACTTCCTTCCACAATTATAAAACACATATTCATATTCAGGGAAATCACACAATATGGGGTAGTATAGAGAATACAATTTCAAACATCCCCATCCCACTGTACCAGAGCTCATCCATTCTCTGCTAGGTAGAACCAGCCCATCCTGTTCCCATCAGCTCTTCTTGGGCCTTGGCACCTTCCAGCTGTGGCTTCTGGGGTGAGCCTGACTAGCTGGAGCCCTGAGTTAGTCAAATCCCACGGTGCCCACCCCTTGCTCTGGGACCACCCTTAATATGATATTATACATGGGAGATCCCAAAATTCCACCAGAAAACTTCTAGAAATGATCAGAAAACTTCAGCACAGTGGCAGTTTACAAAATCAGACTGCAAAAATCAGTAGCCTTTCTACACGCAAAGAGCAAATAATAAACGAAAGAGTTTAGGGAAATACTTCCATAACTTCAAAAACTATCTAGGGATAAACCTAACAAAATACTTTAAAGACCTTTGATGAAAACTTTAAATCTTTGAGAAAAGAGACTGAGGAAGAGAGAAGGAAATGGAAAGACCTCCCATGCTTATGGATTGGCAGAATTAGTAGAGTGAAAATGATCATTATACCAAAAGCCATTTACAGAGTCAATGCAATCTGAATCAAAAGCTCCATGGCCCTCTTCACTGAAATAGAAAAATCCATCTTAAAATTCACATGTAAAAACAAAAGACCCCAGAGAGCCAAAGTAGTCCTGAACACAAACATCAACGCCGGGGGGACTAATATTACCAATTAGCAATAAAAACAGCATTTTATTAGTACAAAAAACAGGGTTGTAGATCAAAGGAACAAAGTAGAAGACCAAACATGAGTGCACCCAATTTTAGCCACCTTATATTTGACAAAGTGCCAAGAACACACACTGGGGGGAAGACAGCATCTGCAACAAAGAACACTGGCAGAACTGGATCCCCATCCATATATGAATAAAGCTAGAGACACAACTGTCACCCTGCAGGAAAGTCAATTCCAAATGGATCAAAGACCTCAATGTGAGGCCAGAAATGCTAAAACAGATGAAAACATAGGCAGTGCCCTTCAAGATATAAGTGCAGGAAAGGACTTTCCAAATCAGACATCAATTGCTCAGGAATTAATGTCAATAATCAAGGTACGGTGCCTCATGAAACTAAAATGCTTCACTGCAGGAAACTAAACAACCATTCAAATGAAGAGGAAACCCATAGAGTAGAGGAAAATCTTCACCAGCTATACATCTGACAGAGGACTAAGATCCAGAATATATAAAGAACTCAAAAAACAAAGAAGCAAGAAAACAAATGACCCCCCAAAATGGGCTATGGATTTGAACGGAGAGCTCTCAGAAGAAGAAATGAAAATGGCTAAAAATACACCTTAAATGTGTTCAGCATCTGCCAGACATGGTGGCACATGCCTTTAATCCCAGCACTAGGGAGGCAGAGTTAAGGATTTGACTAACTCACTCCTTGGATCTCTGTGAGATCAAGGTCAACTTACATAGGAAGTTCCAGACCAGCTGGGGCTACAGGGATACCCTGTCTCAAAAAGACCAAAAAAGTGTTCAATATCCTTAGTAATTAGAAAAATTCAAATCAAAACCTCTTTAAGATTACTTATAATCCCAATCAGAGTGGGTAAGAATAAGAGAACAAATATACCAAATACTGGCATGGAAGCAGGTCAAGGGGACTCTAATCCACTCTGTGGGATTGCAATCTGAGCAAAGACTGTGGAAATCAGTACAGAGAACTCATAAAATAGTAATAAATCTCCTATATGATCCAGTTATACACTCTTGGCATAAACCCAAAGGACTCATCCTACTACAGAGACACTGTACAGCCGTGTTATTGGTGCTCTTTTCACAATAGCCAAGAAATGGAAGCAACAAAAATTTTCCTCAAATGATGAATGAATAATGAAAACGAGGTACATTTCCACAATGGAATTCTACTCAGTGGAAAAACAATTGAAATCATGAAATTTGCAGGTAAATGGATGGAATTAGAAACTTGTATACTAAGTGAAGTAACGCAGACTCAGAAAAACAAGCTATGTGTGTTCTCATTTGTGGATCTTGGATCCAAATCCTTAGATGTGAGTAAATATCCTGATGTAACTGCAAGAGCCAGAAAAATGGAAAGAGACCATGGAGGTGAAGGGAAAAAGGAGCTCGAGAGGGGGGTGGGTAGGAGACAGGTGTTATTAAGGGGGAAGTGGGAAAGGGGGGTACTTTAACTGGTGAAGGAATAGGAAAGGTTATATAGGCAGAGTGTGTAGTGAGATAAATAATACCTTAGATGGTGTGACAAAAACAGAGGCACCCTCCCCCCCCACACTTCCCCTGTAATACCATTCCTATGCCTGGTGTGTGTGTGTGTGTGTGTGTGTGTGTGTGTGTGTGTGTGTGTGTACATATGTATACCTGAAGGCTATATAATACAAAACACAGTGCCAAGTGCCAGGCAAGAAAAATAGAAAAACTTTCCTTCCCTTCAAGTTGTTAGTCAGGGTATTCCAAGAGATTCCCTAACAGGCTACAGCCGGAGCCCTTGATTGCCTCCCAGAATTTGAAGGTAAGACCCTATGTCTGAAGACAGGATATATTTCAGACTCAGGACTCAGAGAAATTGAGCTGGAATTGACCAAGAAACCTCCTCTCTGAAGATTTCTCTAATGATATCATAAGATACCATTCAGGCTGCCAAAAAGAAAACCAGTCAAAGAGCCTATATACTTGTAAAGCCTAATAAACAACAATTGGCCCAGGAAACTATTGATAATGGTATGGTAATAGCACTTTTATCGTGGGGATAATCCACAGCTGTCTAATTGGAATTAAGATCTGCTCAGTGGGAGGGAACTTATTTGTGGTAATTTAAACCTAGCCAAATACACATGGTTGGAAATGTTTTAGATCCTAAACAAAAGCCCACTTTTGCAACATCCCTAGGTCAACATAATTTCTTAGTGTATTCTAAATTTGAATCATTATATTTACAGCCAAGTATACCTCTCACCAACTCATCAAAGAAGCTTCTTTTTGCAACAATTGAAATAGAGAGTTCAACAACTGGCCAAATGCAGAGAATAATTGTGAGATTCTTAAGCTCTAAGTGACACATTTTCAATGCAATCTCTGCACATAAGATTACTGTATCCCTCAGCTCTCACCAGAACAGATTCCCTATGAAGCATATAGTAATTAACATAGAAACCCACAACTGAGCAGTGTGCAGAGAACAAGAGGCTGCAGAGTGCTCATGCCTGAATAGAATTCCTATTTCAAACTTCTGCCTCCCAAGGCTCAGGGATCATTGGGAAATAGGGGCAGAAAAACTGTAAGAGCCGGAGGTGGTGAATGACCACAAGGAAAGAGAGTTTTCCAGACAGCTGGCCAGTTATTCATATGAACTCACAGCAATGGTGACAGCATGACAAGTCCCATGCAAGCTCAAACCAGACAAAATTTAAGCATACACATGGGAAGTGGGTAAGAAGTTCTAGACCAACATAAAGAACTTTGGGAAAATGATGATAGCTGTTAGGGGGTGGGGTCTCATACAGGATGAGACTCTTAGTAGATGGACCAGTCTCCAGTGGATGAACCCATGCTGAGAGACACGTGGGGACACAAATCAGATTCTGTAGGCCACTCTCTCTCTCTCTCTCTCTCTCTCTCTC
>NW_008333774.1:297935-319617 GCF_000622305.1 Nannospalax galili
GGCAGTGGGAGATGTGAAGATGAGGGAGGGGATCTAAATACCGTCATATTACATTGTATGAAAATTGCAAAAATTCAATAAACAATTTTTAAAAGAATAAAGTTTCTTTTAGAGAGAACCCATTGAGACTATGAATAGTCATCCAGATATTTTTTTTCTGTGTAAAATCATCCCCTTGAACAAAGGTAGGAGTTTGTCTTTTACCTGGCTGTGTGCTACTCTTCTATGCTGTGGGTTTTCATCCACAGCACTTCTCCAAGGCCATTCGGACCATGTGAACATTAGGCATCTACAACCATTTCTTTATTTAATGGGCAACCTAAAGGGGCAGTGGGATTGTTCAATCGGTAAAGGTATCTTCTACCAAGCCTGAAGGCCTGAGTTTGTTCTCCAGGGACTACATCATAGAAGGAAAGAATGAACCCCCACAAATTGTCCTCTGATCTCTACATATGTGTTGCAGCATGAAAGTGAACACATACAAAAAGAAACAAATACAATGTAAAAAGAACTGCACTCTGGATATATGTTCTCATATGCTAGAGCAAGATTTCATAGTCATGGCCAGGATTTTCTCAATCCGTAGACATAGGAGATAACTTCATGAAAGCCTGAGAAGCTGGGTAATGTCTTTTAATCACAGGGTCTCAGGAAGAGCTAACTCACTCATTCCATTCCTTCCCAATCTAGACTGGGACTCTATAGCTCTGCCCCAGTCACCTCATCCCTGCTGCCCTGCTAACATACAGCACCACTGGCTGGTCCTGTGGCTCCTCTGGCCCTGACCCTCCAAGATTTTAGTATTCAAGGTTAAGTCTACGGTTTGTGGAGATATCCAAGGCATCTTCATCCCCAGGGACTACCAGTGGGCAAAGGATGTGAGATGATTTTGCTGCTACTACCTATGAGACACCAGTCATTCAGCTGCAGTCCCGAAACTACCCCTTGCCTCGCCAAGGCCACACCTGACCATGTTTGTCATGTTTTGCTTGCCATGGGCTTAGTTTCAGTTCCTTTTATTTCTCCTTTTTGCCACTCCCTGTTCTCTTTTCAGTCAACACAGAACTAACTTTAGCTTGGGGATTCTCAAGGGTGGCCAGCTGTTGTCACAGTGGGCAAAAGCTGAGAAAAAAGCATCTAGGTCCCTCCACCACCCCCATACAACCCTTGGACTGTCTCCTTCCTCACACTGTACTTTGAGGTACTGCTGCCCCACCAAGCCCAGAATCTACTCCCTGGTCAGCTCCATCATACAGGAATTCTATGATTTGCAAATATCTGACACTTGGAATTCCTCACTCAACTCATCATTAGATACACAGGAGTAACCCCAGAGAAGGGTAGTTACTTGTTTAAGGTGACACATTAAGTCAGAGAAAGTAGTTCACGAGATTATAGTGGTAACTTGGATACAGTGAGGAACCCTATCTGTCAGGAACACTATAGGTAGCATCTCTATTAATCTCTAAATCTACCACATAGGAGAGATACTTTTAATCATATTTGAATACCAAAAAGGAAGTAAGGGCCACAGAGGGGAACTGAGCTTCTCAGGGTCAAAGGCTGAGGAGGATAAATGAGTAGGTAGGACCCATACCTGTTCACCAGCATCTTCCACAAAAATACAGCTCTTGGTCTCACCCATACCTGTTCACCAGCATCTTCCACAAAAATACAGCTCTTGGTCTCTTCCAGACCCTTTGCTGCTGCCCTTCCCCATCTTTGGTCTTATGATTGATGGACAGCCCTGGTAGGTCTAGACCAGCCTCTGCCCAATGTCTGTTCTCATGTCTATATCATTCCTGCACCCCTGAAATGGGATCAGACATTGGAATGGAGAGGTATATTCCTCCATGTGAGCACGTGCATTGCCTGGAAGAGGTCAACACTCCACAATGAACACGACTGTGTGAGATCAGGCCTTATTCTCTTGAATATTTCTCAGCTCAACAGAATAGAAGCTCTGGAGGAGAAGTTGGGTCACTGGCCTCTCTCTGGGGATTTCACTGATTATTTTAAATCCATGCTATGAGATGAGGATCCTATATTTTGACTTCACAGAATCCATGAATGCTCATTCATGTAATGAAGGTTCATATGTTTTGTAAAGGATGCAAGGACAATACAGTCGCTCATCAATATCTCAGCACAGGATGTTGTACCTTCCAAACTGGTAGATCTAACCAGAATGAGTCTTCAGGGCATCTACTCCTGGCCTTGGTCCCTCTGGGCCCTGCTTCCTCCCCTCTTCTGGACTATAAGGTTTGTGAATGTCTGGTCTCATGGTTTGAGTTAGAAGTCATAGTCAAGGCTTATCACTGCTTGGTCCCTACTTGCTGTGTGTTCCCTCCATGAACCACTAAATCTCCTACAGCCAATTCTGCTCTGGGCCTGCCTCTGGGCATCCTCTCTTCAGTCCCTATGTGCAGATGGTCATTGACTGGGTTAGATTGTCTTTCTTCTCCAGGATGGAAACCAGATCTTTCTGTTTTGTATTGCTTCATGTATGGCTTGGCTTTTAGAAACACCCGGCCAAGGAGTTCCTGAGTGGAGAACAAGAACACAGTGCTGGCAGCATGGAATACAGGAGTCTAGGGGATGGAGGTGGCAGGACCAGGATGCTTCAGTGGGGCTTAACACACTAGTTATGGCTACACAGAGAGAAGGTTCATAGTAGGAGCCCTTCTATTCCTCTAGTCATGATAACGCCTTCATGATGCCTTGCTTCCATTTACACTTTTGTCCTTAGGGCCTAACTTATGGTCCCTGCTCTGGGTTGTTGCAGCCACCAGACAAATTCTAATGACCTCCAATATAATATACACCTAAGAGGTTTCATGTGGAGTGTAAGTCACCTCACCACACGATGAGCTTGCTTTACTCCAGGAACCTCATTTGGACTGAGCATGTATGGGTTAGAACACATGGGGGATACTGGAGGATGCCCATGATTAGGTCTTGGGCCACATTCCTGTAGATTCATAAGTAAGCATATCATGGGAAATGTAAAATTGGGTCATTTGCGATAGGCCTGCATTCCTATTATTTCTCTCCATTTGAGAGTGACATGTAAGGTATCAATATGTACAGTCTCCTGACTTCTCAGGGACAGAATATGGGGAAGGGATCAGGAATGTCACATTCCCTCAGAATAGGCTAGTGAAGTCTCTCAAAGAGAAGTAACTTTCCTTCTTCTTGGGTGAGCACAGGCACTTTTTCTAGGTACTTGGACCCTTCCCCAACTCTGATCAGAATTCTGAGTCCTGGAATGTCATAGAAACCTTTTCACTGACTGAAAGACAAGGCTTCTAGGAGGGGTCTGGTCACCCAGTGTGCAGACTCCTCAGTGTTCACCAGCTTAACCAGTCACTCACCCTTCTCGCCATTGTTTCATGCACACCCCACATGAGAGAGACTGGTTGGGGAACATGACACCTCAGTGAATAAGCAGGCACACTGAAGGCACCATTTTAGCCTTGGGTAGGCTAATCTGGACTGGTCTGAATCAGAAGATGCTGAGGCTCTATGTGGGCCAGTCCCCTAGCAGTCCTGCAGAGAGGAGAGTGGACTGGAGGAAAAGGAGGACTGAAGGATGGATGGTATACGGTTGAGTGGCTGAGCAGTCTAAGTCCTGTCAATGAGGATAAACCCTATGAGGCATTTAAGGCAGTTTTGCTTCTAAGATTCCCATTATTACCCCAGATGAAGAGTTCTCAGATTGACATTTTTCTTTTCTTTCCTGTAGTTGGCCCAACTCTTAGGACAGTACAAGACCGGAGGGTGGCATTGGGTTTGACCCATAGAGCCTTACCTATCTGTCAGTCCTTACCAATCAGGACTCTTATGATCTTCAAGTGCCTGCTTATACCCAAAGTTGGCCATAGCTCTGTGTTCAGCACTAAGAATAGGAACACCAAAGAAGTGTCAGGTTCTACAATAAAAGAGGAATCTAGAGTAGAGCATTTCTAAATGTCAATTAACCATGATCTCAAGACTATGACTAAATAAGGCCTAGAAACAGAGGTGTGGAACAGGAGGAGGTGGCTTGGTGTTGGGCCATGGACCTGTCCTCGAGATCAGTCTGCAACTTGGGCCCTACTCCTACCCTATCCTGCAGAGATGAAGGCATAGGGTGCCAGACCTGGGGCTTGGTGGAATTTCTCAAATATTCTAAACCTCAGAGATTCCTAGTTTCGTTAGACCAGCTGCACTAGCTGAGGGACCAGGCCTTCAGAGAGTCCAACTGGGGTGGAAGGGCTGACTCATGTCAAGCTGAGGTTGGGGCAGCACAATAACAGCAGTAGCCAACTGTAACAAGCAAACTGTCTACTCCCTATTGATTTCTCCCTTACTTTTCCCCTGCAGGTAATGAGGGTCCTTTATTATCATCACAGTTGCACAGAGAAGGAACTAAACCTGAGTATAGAAATTAGCTCTAATTGCAGGATCCTGGCACTGAATAAAGGCTCCTAAATTCCAGCTTGCCTTTAACTATTTAGACATCAATTCTTGGAAGGCCCAAGTTAGCACTGACTGTTACTCCTCCTTCCCAACACACATACTTTATTTTTTCCTACAACAGATCCATGTCTCCTACATGATACTACTCGCTTATCCATTAGATATATTTGTGTCTCCTTAAATGAGTCAGCTATGGTCTCCATCCTGATTCTTCAGCTACCACTGGAGCTCCTGGAAGATATGGAATTCCCAATGCATCTTTGGGCTTAACCCAGAGTTCAGCCCTCTTTTCTCAACTACTGCTGGATCTTTTGAAAGATGTGGAACTGGGGCTGGAGAGATGGCTCAGTGGTTAAGAGCACTGACTGCTCTTGCAGAGGAACCAGGTTCGAGTCCCAGCACCCACATGGTGGCTATGAACCATCCTTAACTCCAGTTCCAGGGAAATCCAAAACCCTCTTCTGACCTCTGTGACATTGCACAACATGGGTGCACTCACATACATACAAGCAATGCACTCATACACATAAAATAAAAATAATAAATTAAAAATTAAAAATTAAAAAAAGAGGTGGAACTTCCTGCGTACCTCTGGGCCTAAGCAGGACTTAAACCTATTCCCTATTCTAGCTTCATAGCTTCCTCTGAAATCCCTGCAAGTCGTGGAACTCCCTTAAGTTCCAATAGCCCATGAGTGCAATCGTGGCATGAATGTTATAGGCATAACTAATCATTTTCTTATTACATTTAAGACATATTCCACAAGAAGAAACACATGTATGCTAATTCAAATCTGGCCAAAAACCCATGGTTGGGGAACTCACAGGCACCATGGATAAGCATATTGCTATTATTTTGCTGAATGGACAGGGTATCAAACGTCCCTCTAAATTTGTTTCTCTCTTCCTATAGACTAGTACAGATCTTGGATCTCATCAGAGAAGTTTCTTTGTGCCATGGATGGAGGTTAATGTGGAAACTCACAACTAGCCAAAGTGCAGAGAATAAGAGACTATGAAATTCTCAGGCATAAATGAGACACCTATATCACACCTCTTCCACAAGGCTAAGACACCATTATGGAAGAGGAGGCAGAAAGATTGTAAGAACCAGAGACAAGTGAAGATTATGATGAACCAGTGCCTTCTGGAAATGTAAGAACTCCTGCACTCAGGATTCACAGCAGCTATGGTCGCCTGTGCAAGACCTCGAAAAGAACAAGCCAGTCAACATTCTGGCATGGGATACTAATGGGTTCATGAGCTCCCAATCCTGAGGAGCTATGGACAGTTGATGGCTTCTGGGGGAGAGATCAATTTTCTTTAGTAATGTGGCTCTTGGTAGTTTCAAGAGTTTCAAGTTTTAATGAATGCTTCCAAAGCATGAGTATATGAACAATCCAAATTGCAAGTGATGCCTTTCTTTCTTTCTTTTTCTCTTTCTTTCTTTCTTTCTTTCTTTCTTTCTTTCTTTCTTTCTTTCTTTCTTCTTTCTTTCTCTTCCTTCCTTCCTTCCTCTCTCTCTCTTTCTTTCTTTCTTTCTTTCTTTCTTTCTTTCTTTCTTTCTTTCTTTCTTATTTTTACACTCACTTCACAGATAGCACCCTCCCATAACCTCCCTCCCCCCACTAGATGCATTTTTAAAAAGAGGACATGACGTTTGGAGTGTAAGGAGGTGGGTTTGGGTCTGGAGGGCACTAAGAGGAGTTGGTGGTGAATATTATCAAAATACATTATTTGAAATTCTCAAAGAACTAATATTTTGTTTATTTGTATGCTTTGGTTTTGAGATAGAGGCCCATCATATAGTCTTTGCTGCCTGGAACACATTATGTATACCACGTGGCCTCAGACTCACAGAAATCTACTTCTTTCTGCCTGCCACGTCCTAGTATTAAAGGAATGTGCCACCACACCCAATTAATAAAAATATGGTTTTAAGAAAGGAAGGGAGGAAAAAAAATGATACCATAGTAGTGTTGCAAATGCACAAGTGTGCACCGTCTGCTGTCTGTGGATAGTTGTGTACATTCTCATGGCTATACATGTATATACATGTATATACATTCATCATGTGTGTTTGCACAATACCTCAGGTGCCAGAATATACCAAGGTGACCAATCTCACAAATATAAATATATTTCCTCTCATTTGTGGTTCCTGGATTTGATTTAGTCACATTTGATATAGTCTCAGTGTGTATGTGTATGTGTGTGTGATGGTGTGTGTGTGATGGTGTGTGTGTGTGTGTGTGTGTGTGTGTGTGTGTGGTGTGATGTGTGATGGTGTGTGTGTAGGAGAGAGAGAAAGAGAGAGGAGAGCGAGCAAGAGAGAGGAAAGCAGAAATGAAATTGAAATTGTCTAAAAGGACAAAATAAAAGAGACAAACAGGAACTGGAGGGCTGAAAAACAGGAAGGGTATGGGGAGAGGGGTGGGTGGTATATTCAACATACACTATATACTTGTACCAAAATTAAAGCAATACAAGGTGAGTTAGGATATGACTAATGACCAATTCCAAGAGTTGAGATCTGACTTCGAGCCCATCAAGCACATCTACAACTGATCAACACCAGACCACTTTTGTGGGCCATTTAAGATCAAAGCTATCTTCTGTCTTCCATAGACCTTGGTTATATCTGGAAGGAAAAGAAAACGTGTGTAGATCATGAGCACCATCAGAGGAGCTGGGGTCAGTAATCAGATTCCAGCTAATGAGCATCCTGTGAGAAGGGACATGAGGCATGCCTATGGCCATGTGTGTCTCCCTGAAGAGTGATGAATAGGCTGCACCTGGAAAGAAGAGATGGGCTCTGAGGAGAAAGGGTAAGGATCTATAGATGGGGCAAGAGAGACAGAAGATGTGGCCTGGGACAAGGAGCTTTTCAGAGTACTCATTGTGATAGCTGAAGGCTTCAACTCCAGATAAGGGAGTCTTGACTACTTTGTCCTTTAATTCATGGGCATGAATAGAATTTGTGATCTGAGCATCATGACACAAGCTTGTAATTCTGGGACTCAGGAGTAGAAGGGAGGAAGAACTCGAACAAGTTGTTTGCCACTTTGAGAGACTCTGTTGAAATAAAGATGAACGAAAGAAAGAAAGAAAGAAAGAAAGAACAAAGGAAGGAACAAATGAATGAAGGAACAGAGGGAAATCATATAAGTAAAGAAAATAAAAAGAAAAACAAATAGATTAATCCTGGAAGGGGGAGCATTAGGGTCTATTCATCTGTAAACTCAGCATTTCATCCTTCTGTTTGCACAGACCTGTGGAGACACAGAAGTCTATATCTCCATGAGTCCTTCAATCACCTTCTGTTTGCAGAGACCTTCAGAGACCCAGAGGCCCATATCTCCATGAGTCCTTCAATCGCCTTCTATTTGCAGAGACCTTCAGCAATCCAGAGGCCCATATCTCCATGAGTCCTTCAATCACCTTCTGTTTGCAGAGACCTTCAGAGACCCAGAGGCCCATATCTCCATGCGTTCTTCAATCACCTTCTCCTAGCTATTAAACTTTCTCTTTGCATCTTGCTCTTCATATTCCTGAGTCCCCTGTTGGTCTCACACTTGGACCCTGCCAGTCACTAGGGGCATAGCATCTTGTTTACTTCCTCCCATCACGCATTCTGATTGCCACGACCTTGGGACCTAGCCTGAGTCTGAATTCACCAGGCTCAAAGCTGATGTTCCTAAGCTTTGTATATTCACACTTAGTCATTCATTTAGTTCCTCTTATCCCTTTTTCTCAGGGGATAGCGCCTCAGTTTATTTTCACAAAGCCCATCAGACAGACACCCCATGAGGTGGAACACAACAGATTACTTTCTGACTTAGACTGAAGAGATAGTATGACATGAAGTTGAGTCCACTGTCTATGTCATCAGAGGTGAGAGGCTGCTGGTTACACAAAAGGAGAAGGCCAGAGCCCTAGGGCAAAGCTAGACTCCAGGCTGGTATAAGACACAGAAAAGGGCAAAAATTGCAGAACACTATCCAAGCCTTGAGATATCAGGAAAGGAGAAGGAAGGATTCACAAGCCCAGGGCAGTCACCCAGGTCCCTCCATCAAACATTGAACATTCCAACGGTAGCTAGTGTAAAACCACCTCCACACTTTGCCCCTCTTGCCCTAGCTGTAGATGTGCTGAAGGCATGGAATGATGGCAAAACACATAAAAGATGAGTAGGGAATGGTACCCAACTCCCAAGGGCCACCTGTCCTTGGAATTAGCCCTTTTTCATCCTTTTTGTTGAAGAACTGTTTTATAGGAAATGGTGAATTAAAGAGAAGTACATAATGACATCTGACGAAGGCCGTAGCCTGCTTGGGGACCATGGAAAATTTCAAAACTAACTTTTCATTTCTGCACCTCCTGCCTGGGCAGGAAAAAGAAGAGAGATCATGTGATGCTGTAATGTCACAACAGCCGAGAACACGCCAAGCTGTTACAATTTCCAACCATATTCCATCTTCCTGAAAAAACATAAGCAAAATATCAGCCAGCACATCACTATATCATGTTTGTGGGCATTTTAGTGACAACTTAATTGTTTTATGATATGAAGGAACTACCAATGATTTCTTAAAGTTTTTTTAGTTTAATATTATATATGTATATATATTTGCTTCCTAGGACTGTAGTAGTAAAGATAAAAAAAGATTAACGATTAAAGTGTGGAATTTCTTCAGATTTCTGAATAGCTGAAGAGTTATTCTGCCACAGCCTCAATAAAAAGAAGAACTGAACTCGTGATGTTTTAGAAAACCAGCCTTGGCTACCTAGCAGTAACCTACCTGAAATGAAACAGAGTGTTTTCTCCATCAGTAGTTAAAATTTTTCACTATTCAAGTCATTCATTTTTGCTTATTCATAGATAATATATCTAATTTTATTTTCCTTATTTTTTAAGACTTTCATGGATGCAACTATTTTCCTGGTTTCTTTCTCAGCAAGTTAATTCTTAGACTATAAGAAAGGTATTTTTTCTGTGATGATTTTATATGCTGGTACATTGCCGAAAGTGTTTATCATTTCTAACAGACTATTTCCAGAATATTCAGGATTTCTTAAGTATTCAAAGGAATTGAAGTCAGCATACCACAGAAAATCTTACACATCCATGTTTATTGCAGGATTATCAAGATATCCAAATTATAGAATCAGTCTAGATGTCCAACAATATAGAAATGAATAACAAAATGTGGTGTGTGTATGCAATGGAATTTTATTTGTCCATAAAGATCAAAATTATATTCGTACAAGAAAATGGATAGAGCAGTAGATTTTTCACATTAAGCTAAATAAGCCAACCTCAAAAGTCATGCATTCTTTGTGTGTGTGTGTGTGTGTGTGTGTGTGTGTGTGTGTAGATGGATAGATTAGATTAGCTAGATGATAGATAGATAGATGATAGATAGATAGATAGATAGATGATAGATAGATAAATGATAGATAGATGATGATAGATGATAGATAGATGATAGAGAGATAGATAGATAGATAGAGAGATAGAGAGATAGATAGAATGACATTAGGAGCAAGAATCCCTGAGCAAAGAAGGAGACTAACAGGAACAGGGAGAAAATAGTGGGCATAGGATGGTGAATGTGGTCAAAGTACATGGTATACTGTAATGTTTTTTTATTTTTTTTGAGAATTTCACGCCTGAGGACTTTATGTACATCATCTCTACCCCTCTCTCTCCCCTCTCTGACTTCCCCTTGACACCCTACTCTCTCTCAAATTCATGACCTATTCATTAATTGTCATTATATATGTATTTTAAAATTGAGCTGGAACTGACCTGGAAGCCTCCTCCCTTAGGATTAGCTCTCATAATATAGAAAGATGCAACGCAAGCTGCCAAGGAAAGCCCATGAATCACAACCCCACTGGAAAGCCTATGAATCACAACCATGATCAGTATGGCAAAATATTCCTAGTGAAGAAATAGTGGCACTTTTATCTTCTGAGTAAGCTACAACCATCTGACTGGACTTGAGGCTTGCTTAATAGGAAGGAGCTCATGCATGGTACTATAAACCTATTTAAATACCCATAGCTAGGAGGGCCATAGACCATAAAGGAGGACCTACTACTGCCTCTTTCCTAGAAAGGTATAATTTATAACTGCATTCTAAATCCTTATCCAAGTAAATAAAGAAAGGAGTTCTCTAAATATGAAACACAAATAACTGAGAAAGGTTTTTTTTTTTTAATGTTCAACACCTTTAATCATCAGGGAAATGCACATTAAAACCACTTTGAGATTTTGTCTTACTCCATTCAGAATGGCTAAGATGAAAACATGACAAATAGTGGAGGAAGCGGAGCTTTATACACTGCAGGTGGCAGTAGAAAGCAGTGCAGTCACGGTGGAAACCAGGGTGGCGAGTCCCCCAAAGCTCAAAAGTGATCTACCATGTGATCCAGCCATATCACTCTTTAGCATATACCGAAAAGACTCTGTCTCCTACTATAGAAATACACATCCATCCCTGCTCATTGTTGCCCTTTTCATAAATAATAGAAATTGGAAACACCCCAAGTATCCATCAACTGATGAATGGATGATGAAGATGTGGTGCGTGTGCACAATGGCATATTAGCTTAAAAAAAGAAATTATGAAATTCACAGGAAAATGGACAAAACTGGAAACCATCATCCTGACTGAGGTAACCCAGATGCAGAAGGACAAATATTGCATGTTCTTTCTCATAAGTGGATGGTAACTTTGAAATCCCAATTAGTCGTGTTTCAATTTGGAAAATCGAGAGAAGTCAGGAAATTAACAAATGGTCATAGGTTTGGGGAGGCTTTCTGGGAAGGGTGACAGAATACAATGACCTAAAGGGGGAAAGGAGAATAATACATTAGGGAGGGTTAAATGGGGGATGGGGAGGGCAGAGCAGAGGGGGCAACGTGGAGAGGGTCAAGTAATACTAAAAGCCTTTAGAGAAAACTGTATGGAAAACTACCACTGTAGAAGCTTCTTAAAGTACATAAATATGCATTATAAAAAGAAATTAAAAGGAGTTATAACAGAGGAATAGTTCCCCTGGTAGACACCATAAGCTAACAAAATAAAGCTGAGCAAGGGCCCATAGACCCTCAAATAATACTGATAAATTGCCCCTGCTCTTAATTATCCACAGAACTTCATGGTAAGACCCTAATGCTGAGGACACTATAAATGAGCTGAAGAACAAACAAGGAGAAATCAAGCTGGTCTGGTGCTAACTTAAGAGCCTTGTCTCTATTGACCAGCTTTTACGGTGCTGGAAGGTAATATGCATGCTACTGAAAGAAAAAACTAATCATCAGCTTTACCCAGTTGTGAATACTGTAAACTTCAACAACTGGTCTAGCAAGTTATGCCCACCAGTGCAATAGTAGAACGAATGCTATGGGAGTAACCAACCACTCTCCAATTGGACTTAGGATGGAGCTCATACCTGACATTCATAACAGGCTTAGGAACCTGAGGCCAGACAAGTCAAAGAACATACAGGAGAGGCTAATGCTAGTTTTCTACTAAATAGTTATAGCATTAAACTGACTCTTAAAGACTTACTGTAACACCCAAAGATTAATGCATCTCTCAACTCTCACCAGAGAAGATTCCTAATGCAGGCAGGTGGTGATTGACGAAGAAACCCAGAACTGACTAATGTACAGATGACAAGAGGCTTCAGATTGCTTAATCCTGAATAGGACACCTATGTCGAACTTCTGTCTCCCAAGGCTCAAGGATCGTTATAGAGGAGGGAGCAGAAAGAGCTGGTCAGTTACTCATATGAACCCATAGCAGTGATGACAGCATGCACATGTCCCATGTAAGCTCCAGCCAGAAAAAAATCCCAGCATAGACATGGGGAAGTAGGTAATAAATCCCAACCAACCTAAGGAACTTTTGCCAACTGATGACTGCTGGGAGGGATCGAGTCTGTCTCTTCCAAGGATGGGATCCTTGGTATGTTAACTGGACTCCAGTAGATGGACCCCACACGTTTAGGGATGAAAAAAATGCAATATATGTGCATATTTATGATATAAAACACTAAATTGGGTGAGGGGAGAAGTCAGAGGAGGTATGGATGAGGGAATCTAAATACCATCAAATTATCTTATTTGAGTACCTCAAAAAAATTAATAAAAGCTTATGATACCTAGAAGGGGCAATGATCCCCTATTATAAGGTTACTCATTCCTAATCTCTTTTTATAATGTATATGTAAGTATTTTAAGAAGATGGACCCACACTGAGGACATGTGTGTCCCCAAATTAGACTCTATAAGCCTGATAGTATGTAATCTATGAGTGCATGAAAATTGCAAAAATTCAATTAAAATTTTAAAAATCAATTAAAATTAAAAATTTAAAATTAAATATCATTCTATACATAATTGTAGTTCTCACCTCCCATCTAAGAATCTTCTTTTTGCCAGATATGGTGACTATAACAGAAATCCACAACCAAATTCTTTTGCTAAAATCCAGAGAATAAACGAAAGTATTTTTAATAAAACCCAACCCTTTAAAACAATTACAAATCATCCAAAAAACAAGGTCTGAGAACATAGCTCAGCGGCAGAGTGCTTCCCTAGCAAGACTCTATTTGATCTCCAGCACTACAGATTGATATTAGTTTGTCACTGATTGATCAAAACAAGGGGATGTGCCAACCTTCCATCCCCTTATTTTTGAGTTCATTTTTTTTCAGTAATTGAAGTTACACAAATTGAGAAGTATCTGTACTTCTCGGAAGCAGCTAGGAATGGGTGTGGTGGCACATCAGCAGCAGGACCATTGAAGTAGCATATCCAGCGATTATTTACACCAGTGTTGGGCTATAAACTTTACCTCTGCCAACTAGGGAGTCAGACAGAGGCTGTGGGACAACAAGTCTCCAAATGTTCTTTCTAGTTCAAAAGTGGAGTTTGGGTTTGTATGGCTAGGGTCGAGCTCCACTTTGCCCCCTCTGTTTTCAACATTGCTTTTGAAGCTCCTTAAATTTTTAAGCTGACATTAACCTGAATGCTTCACCAAAGAGCTCTTGCATGGATACTTGCCATGTCCCTAATGCACTGTAGTGTACAAGTCCAGAGTACTATGGGCCAACAGCATTGGATAAGACTTGCATCAATGAAGGATAGACCTTTTCTATTCTCAGGGACCCATGTGTTCATGGAAGATACCATTTTACCCTCTGGTTATGGGCCTTGTACCAAGGAAGTAGTAAGTCTGGTAGGATGGAGTCTTTTGGGGAAACCTTGCTTCCTAAAAGTGTATTTGGGTATTTCATGATGCCTAGAGACTTCAGGGCAGAACACTTCGCCATGATGCTATGTGACACAACCAAAATTCTACTTCTGAAAGGGAGTCTTAACAAAGTCTCCCACAGTTATCACTGAGTACACTTGAAAGGTGTGGCTGGAATTCATTTCTTTTTGCTTCAAGTTCCTGAGTCCTAACCTCTGCAAGTTTGATAATGACAAGAGTATGGCCTCATCAGTCTCAGTCACCTTTATCTTTAATCTGACATCAGCTGTCAGTATTCATAATGATCAGCTTTCCAGATTCTTGCTAGCACTAATCTTTACCTTACCATAAACCGGTGAATATTATTACCATGTAATACTCCTGTGGGACTCAACATCAGGGCTTGTCCCAAGACAGTTGACCAGGAACCTAATTCATCTTATAGGAATCCAAAGCTGGTTAATAATGTAAACAGGATGTCATACTTCCTACGGATACCGCGTTAAATACTTCCTGTAATAACACAGGTCAATGTCTTGCATAGTTGCTTTGCATTGTGAATGTCTGAGGGATACCCAAGAATATTTCATTTTCCTATGTTTTCAACAATTCCCTGATATCAGCACAGCCGTAGGTTATGCAAAGCAAGGCATTGGTCGGAATGGGTAATTTCAGCTTGTGTCAGCATCAAACCTCGGTGTTGGCACATTGGTTGATCTCAACACTACATTGAATTTGCATGTGTGCTGATGGAGTTGCTTTTCCCCCTTCGGATTGCATTCTGAAGGAATCAAGGATACCCTATTCTTCTTTCTAGGCTACTCTACCTTCTTACTGCGATAAATGCTTCACCTTTGAGGTTATTGGATGTGACAATTTCCTGCTTGGGATATTAATCTTTACCAACAAGGTGGGGTCTCATCATGATTTCTTAATGATTGAATACCCGGGATAATAGTAACAGGGAGCTCATGTAGAATTGTCCCTGTCTCCAAGTTGCAATTCTAACTCGAGTGGTGGCCAGACAATAATGGAACATTAAAATGGGGTGACACAGGGTTAGGTCTATTGAGGAAGTGAAATTAAGGGAACCTATGACACTCAGTCTCATCGTTTGCATGATAGAGAAGAGATCTGGCAGAGAGTTAAGAAAATTGGTCTGTAGTGCTAGCTGGGGCAGGATAATGATGCTAGGAGTGCCTTTGCTGACATCCAGTTTCCTGGGGGTGACAGAATTTCCTATGCTACCCTGAAATCCCTGGAAAGTTAATCAATTCCCCTTGCTAACCTGAAATTCCAGGAAGGTTAATCGATTAAGACAAAAGAACAAATGAAGTACAGCAGAATTTTTGGTTGACAATGGAATATTTTATTGAACATTTTTGGTGCAGGGAGTGGTAAAGTACCATTCTTAGTGATACTTCTCACCTCAACCTATGTGGATGGAATGAAGTTTGGATGATCTAGGAACACTCTACAGAGGACACACTCTTCTCTACAGTGCTCCCTTCATGGGTGACCTGGCAGCTGTGTCTGCTTCCTGATACCCACTGGTCAGGTGTCAGTGTTAGGTAGCTGCTGGCCATGTACTTGTTGTTCTGTTTGAATGGCTGTGTTGTCTCCACACCGTGAGTAACAGCGATGCCATCCACCTTTCACGTCACTGTTATATCACTTGGGTAAAAATCATTCACTACACATACAAGTGTAGCTTTGTTGGTCTGGAGCTGCTCCAAAGAGGGGGGAAACAGGGTGACTGAGGGTATAGCCTTGTGCTGATCTGCAAGGTAGAGCAAAGGAAGGAGGTCAGAGGCTTAGCTTTCCCATGTGAATTGTTGAGGCAGTGTGTAGGAGGGCTCTTGAGCTTAGGAACTGTGACTGTGAGAGAACATTCAGAGTACTGAAGATACAGTTTAAATCTCCCCACGCATTCCTATGTACTTGGGAATTGAATTCCTCAGCTGAATATTTGTGCATCAGATCTGGAAACTTGCCTGGTCACAGCCTCCCACATATATATTCCTGTCCATAACTCCTAATACCTGTTCAGGTCCGCATGTTTGTCCTCTGAGCTTCATGCCAGTCCCGCTTGTTCTACTCTGGAAACAGTTATGACCTGAATCATCTGTCCTGTGAAGACTTAATTTTAGTCTTAGGAGTCTATTTTTACCCTGGGGCATCTGCAGTGGGGCCATGGTCCTCTGATCATCATATCTTTTTCTCCCTGTCCTATGATCTCTATTTCTGAAGAGTAGAGGTGTGTTCGGTGAATTCTATATTTTTCATGCATTGGGACCAGATCTATATCAACTCAGGGGCTCCAACTTCTAAACAGTGTTATTTATGGACACTTGGATCCAACCTCCCCAACTTCACTCACCAATATCTACCCCCTTCGCTGTCCTGTACCAAAGTATTCTCATTCTCTTCTCCTAAGTTTCTTGAGTTTTACTTGTTTTCTTCTCTGTTCGTGGTTTTCCAATTAGACTGTGGATCCTGTCTTTCTTCTGCCTGTTCCTGGAACTGGATCCTGAGTTCCACTGTCCCAGAACACCTGGACTCTCATATGTGATTCCTCACCCTCAGAACTGAGTATTACAGATATCTTAGTTCAACAGTTATCTCGCCAAAGTCTGTAGTCTGTCGTCCTCATCAGATAAGGCATCACATTACCACTCACAAAGCACCCCGGAAAGAGAAATCCAAGGCAATGATACAATAGAGCACGTGTTTCACAGATGCACACCCCAAAATACAGTTGAGCATTATTAGTTCATCTTGTTCAGTCCCTTGTCTTTGGGGTCTGAGATGAAGGAATACAGGGGACCAGCTGAGGAAAGACAGAGGCGCTAGAGAGGCAAGAAGTCAAATCCCCAGAGTCAGGTTTAAACATAAAGCTAAACACGAATGAGAGACAGTTCAGAATAAAGAACAGAAACAGCTGAAAATCAACCGAAACCTTAGAGACAACAGTGAAGGAAGGAGAAGGAATCACTTACTTAGGACGGTCAATCTGGTCCCTCTGCCAAATACAAAGCGCTGTGATACAGGCTCATGAAAAAACCCTTCCCTGCCCCACATCCTCTAGGTTCCGCTGTGCTGGAGGCAGGCTGTCCTTGATGACTATGAGAGGATGGTGACCTCACTGAAGATCAAGTATATGGATATCCTTTCCAGGACCTACCTGTCCTCAGAGCTAGCCTTACACAAAGTCACCTGTATGTTTTCCATACCTTCCATGTAGGAAGTTCATTGCAGAGTAAAGGAGAAGCCCCAAGGGACAGCTCATGGAGGCCATCAGCTGTGTGGGGCCTCTGGAAAGTCTTAGGACCAGTGTCTCAGCTTCTATAGCTCCTGCCTGACAAAGAACAAAGAGAGTGAATGGTCTGAGGCCTGTCTCAACCAGGACAGCAGGTTAAGAATACACACAACAGCCACAGTTATATTCCCCATCTCAGGTACTTACACATAGTAGGAAAATTCAGTTAATGCATTACTAAGCATTGTAGGATCATGACATTTATAGGCATTTAATATCAACAGGATTGTTTTCTGATATGAAGAAATAATCAGTGATTTCTATTGAGGTTTAGTATGATTTCTAGGATTAGGTTTTTTTAAAAACAAGGCTCCACCAACATATTTATAGGATATAATATCTGGAATGTGCTTCCTCACATGAAGTATGGGAGAAGCTTTTCTGCTGTACTTGAATCAAAATCTAGATGAATTGAGTGTTAGAAGCTGGTTGATAGGACTATAGGGACACTAGTATTTCTCTGTCTCCTAATGTTTGTGTTCAAAGGTCTCAGTAAAATCTTGAAATAAAAGGATTAAGAGTTGAGTTTCTAGGTAGCAACTCGGATGGACTGACTCAGCATTGTCCCTGACAGAACGATTGTCATTAGATCTTCCACTTCAATATTTGGTCACACGCTTCATCTGCATGAGCCAGAATCAGAAAGATCTTTGGGGCAGAATTTCTCAAATGTTCTTCTTGCTCAGAGATTAGCATTTAAGTTTGTGGGGCTTGGATCAAGGTCCATATTGTCCACTTTCTGTCTGCCTTGTTGAGGAAACTTCTTGGACTTGCAGGCTCCACCAATGGGCTGTCTGGACCACCAAAGAGCTCTGGCGAAGGTATGTGCTGTATTGCTGATAAGATGTAGACTACATAGACTGTGGTGTCTTCAGGACCTGGGCACTATCTCCTGATGTGGGCAGGAATTATACTAATGAAGGCAGACCTTGCTGCCTGTGCCAAGCACTGTAGCAATAACAGTCCAAAGTGAAAACGGGTAAAGATACAGGTGGGCAAGTGGAGCAGGGGTCTGGTCTACTTAAGTCTACTTGAACAACTTGCCTTCTATGTACTTCTGTGGTCCCACTCAATCTTCCTTGGCTTTGCTTGATCTAGCAGTAAGTAGTCCTTAAATTGACTCTGAAACTGCTTCCATTGGACAAATAGTTGGTGCCCCTTTCTGGGCTCAAATTGGGTCCATTTCTCATTTGACTCAATTATGGATGGATTCTCTCCTCACCAGCACTGATCATGGCCAAGCTAAGCCAACCCAGACACTGGTTATTCCTAACCTGACATTTTAAGGAACCTTCATAATTGAGATCCCAGTCTATGCTAGCATGAACCTTGTTCTCACCCTCATCTGGTCACAAACCAACCACCTCTGTGTGATGTATCCTTACTTCATATCCCAGTACAGAAGACCATGGACACTAGTGTCCTAAGATGTATAATACAACTATTTAAGTTTCTTTGGGAAGCTGTCATTAGAGACTTGTTATATGATAGTAACAGTTTAACTGTGCAGCATTTTAGCCTCTCAGCTGATGTGCATGCATTACAAAAACCTGGGCTTGCATGGAAGATCTCAGGTTACAGTGTAGGTGTGGGGAAAGGAATAAATGATTGCAAAAGGCCTCTCCAGGAATAATGCTTGAGGCATGTGACAAAAGAGAACCAATTTCCCGCTGACTCTCAGGATACCTCCTTCTCAAATTGTATATTCAAGAGTTTGAAAATTAAATATGAAAAAGAACACATGCGACAATGCAGTATCACTGATCAATGTTGATATTTTATTGAGCATTTAGTGGGTAAGAGAGAGAGCTGGGATGGCTAATATAGAGACTAGACCCCGTACTCGATCCTTCAGCTCCATGTCCCCAGGGTGAAGGCTGGGCTACTAGGAACACTCATCAATGGACACACACTTCTCCACAGCACTCCCTTTGTATGTGATCTGGCAGCTAAAGATCTCATGAGATTTCCACCGGTAGGGCATCACATGCAGGTAGCTGCTGGACATATACTTGTTGCTGTCCTTGAAGGGTTTAGTGGTCTCTAAATCCTGGGTGATAGAGGTACCATCTGCCTTCCAGAGCACTCTTAAATCACCTGGGTAGAAGCCATTGATTACACACCAGTGTGACTTTGTTGGCTTAGAGCTTCTCAGATGATGGTGGGAGCAGTGACTGAGGGAATGGACTTAGGCTGACCTATGTGAATAAAAGAGGGCTTTTGATATATCAGATAACATACAAGATATTGGGGTATTCATTCAACTCATTGACTGTTCAGTCAGCTCAACTTATTCACCCAGGCACCTCCCTCTCCTCTTTCTTTTCCTCTGTCCACTCCAACAGGAAGCCTTGTATCTTACAAGTATCCTTCTCCAAGTCACCTCTCCTTGGTTACATGATCCAGCCCCTCTTTTCAACCTGGATTCTCCCATTGCCATCAGGACTGTGCTCTCTCCATCCTGGTGCCCATATTCTAACTCCGAATCTGGTCTGTTCTCTTGATGATCTGCCTCATCCCTGCCATCTCCTCTTCATTCCTATAGCGGTCAGAGCTCTCTGGTGATCACGGTATATCCCACTTGGCTTGGCAAGATGATTTTTGGCTTACTGAGGTGGCCCAATCACTGTCTCCAATGTATGGGGACATAGAACACCCATTTATCATAGACATCAGATCTACACTAGCACAATTCAGCTCTCCTATTGAGTACTGGGTTCCAACCAGAGAGTCTCTCTGAGACTCTGCTGCCCCCTGCCTACATTGACCTAACCACAGTACCCTTTACTTGGTCATGCTCTTGAGGTTTCTTGCTTCAGACTACAACATATAAAATCATCCATTCATAGCAGCAGCCTCTGTACCTGATATGTGGTTCCCTGAAAATTAGTTGGTCTCTCATTTCTGGTCTCTTGAGTTTAATGTGGCCTTTAAGGGAGATGGGAAGTTGACAGTGGACATGTTAGACACCAGGACTCTGTGTTAAGGGTATTGAAGAGCAGAGTCTCTGCTTCTCTCTAGTGACAATCAATGAGAGGACCAGGATCTGGTTACTGCATCAGTCAGAGCTTTCTCTGTGTCTCTATGTTTTCATATCCCTGTAGAGGTTTACAGAACTATTGCCTGGTATAAACTAGATCCCTCCTTCTGCCTCTGGGGGTCTCTTTGTTCATGACCTGAGTCCCTGGTGGCTTGGCTTACAGTTCTATCCCTAATGTTTATCATACTTTGTGGACTTTGCAGCCTGAATTGAGAATTTGGACCCCATTCCAGATGTTGGGAACTTGTAGGCGCTGTTGAAGTCCTGGTACAACTTCCTTCACTGTCCTGTGGGTCCAATTATTCATCTGTCATGAAGCAAGAATGTAGCCCTTGTCCCTGGTCAACACTTAGCTCATGCCCCTGATATTTGGTCACATCTATTAGAATCTGAAGGTGGCTGCTTCTGTTCTTATCTTTCCTATAGGTTACCTCAAGATCACCCTTCTCCCTGGGCCCAGTTGAAAAGGTTAAGGACTGAAGAAGCTCCCAGAGAGAGAAAACAGACCTGCCCAAGACAAGAGAAGAGGGTACACAAGGAAAGATAGAGAGACTTACCCAGGATAGAGAGTCCTTTGCCAAAAACATACCATACTGACTGAGGCTCAGACCAAAGTCTTTGGGGCTAGCACCTCATCTTGCCCTCTGAGAGTTGGGCTTTATGAGAACTTGCTATGTGTGATAGGTAGGGCTATGTCCTCTGTTCTGGGCAGGTGGGTTGCCATTGTTCACCCTCTCAGGCCAATCTCTTTGTCACATGCCTCATGGCTTTGTTCCTACTCCATTCCCTTGAAACTCATATATTATCTGTGCTGACACAATTGCCACAGCCATCCTAAGAAAATCCAGATTGACACATCCTCCCATGTGCCTTTGTTGTGTGAGATAGAGTCCTATGCCTTTCCTGGGCTCATGTCACAGACTCTCAATTTCTTCCCCACAAATTCACATAAACCCACCTGGTCAGCTTCCTCTTAGGACTCGGGGATACTGGGTTTTTGCTACCTTAAAGTGTTTCCACATGTAGACATCCCAGTTTGCATTTCTACCCATAGAGATATAGCTCAGTACCAATTCATTCATGTATGGTCTCACAGAACATGTCCTCTGTTCACTCTTCTATGTATCCATTCAACTATATACACATCTATGCAAAAATAGCTACAAAGCACATATCTATTTGTTTTTCATGTTCGAACAGGGCAGGACTCCCATGGCTTTCATCGTCATACTTCCCTTAAATTCCTCATGCCAAATCCACAAAGGTCCTTATCTCAAAGGTCTCAATTCCGGTCAATTTCCTCTCCAGAACCTACCCAGTTTCTGACTCCTCTAGCCCCCCTTTTTCCATGTTTTATATATGGCTGTTGACTTTTGTTTTTATTTAAAAATTTTTTTTTACAATTAAAGTTACAGTTTTAACAATATGCAAAATATTACAGTAATTCAGATTTTTTGGCATAATGATTACAGATTTGATAAATACATTTTATATCTCATAATAGAGATGAAGATTATACAAAAGCTATTAAAACAATTATAAGAATAAATTCAATTGTCACTTAAGTATCTAAAGCTATTTTCCTTTGCGT
>NW_008333774.1:320538-321336 GCF_000622305.1 Nannospalax galili
CCCAATTACTATAGGTCCCAAGGTATGTCTGTTAAACATCCAAGAAGGTTAGTTCCACCATTCTGGCATTTTTAATTACTGTGTGTCATGCAGATAAATCTTGGGTAATGACCAGTTGATCTCAAATAAACCTTATCTAGAGATATATTTCTTGATCTGTTATGTATAATTTGTCAGTAGATTGTAGGAATAATATGGTTCCCTCTGGTTTTCATGACTAGCTAGGCATTGTTTCTCTCTTGTATCGTCTCCCCCCTCTATCATGGTTTTCCAACTTAAGGTGCCCCCACTTCCCCCCTTTCTTCCTTATTAGTACCCTTGCTCCTATGATCCTACCTCTGTTGAGCTTCTTCTTTCTCCTTATCCATCCTTATCCCCTAGGTTCCTCACCTACCCTTCCCTCTCCCCTCCCTTAGACTAACCCAATTTTTATCCATATCTCCCTTATTAAGGCCTGTTACCTACTTACTATTCTTCTCCTTCAGGTTATTTCTTTTCCTTTACTTCACTGTTTCCTTACCCTTGTCCTGGTTCCTGCAGTTATGTCTGTTTGCATACTTATTTATCAGAGTCTGATCCTAGGATCCACATATGAGAGAGAACATATGTCGATTTTTTTCTGATATTGTGCAACTTCTCTTAGTATAACAGATTCTAGTTCCATCCATTTACCTGCAAATTTCATGATTTCATCTTTCTTTACTGCTAAGTAAAACTCCATCGTATATATGAACCACATTTTCATTATCCACTCATCAATTGAGGGACACCTAGGTTGCTTCCATCTCTTAGCTATTG
>NW_008333774.1:325177-325889 GCF_000622305.1 Nannospalax galili
GTGAGAAGGATCAGGAAACAGTATTGGTTCCCCAGGTGTCTGGGGCCCCAAGACTAGGAATGGCACAGGGTCCAAGCTAGAGTATAGAATGCCAGGCGGGGGGGCAGGGGGGTGGTGGGTGGGGTGGAAGGGTGAATGAGGCTTAGGGAGTCCCGGCGCGGAGAGCTGCGCTATAGACTTACCCCGAGGCCTGAGGATAGTAGTGCAGGCTAGGAGGGCTGTTGACTTTTAGATCATTACCTGCATGGTGCCTTCCCTGTCTTCTTACTAATATTTCTGCATTTGATCCACACTACACAATCCATAAAGTCACAGCTGTCCAGCATTCCAGAACACTTATGTCCATAGCTGTTCTTTCTTTGGAGCTCCAGATTCATGTATGTTATTTCTTCTTGAATCTTCCATAGGAACTTCAAACTCAGTATGCTCATTTCTGTAAAAGTTTGATCATCTTCAGACCTTTCTTCACTAATTCTCTCCAGTGCAGATCCTGAGGTCATCTTAGAATGTTTTTTCTCTCATTAAATAACTATCTTTGTTCTTGTTATTCTACACAAAGCAATATGCCATTTAAATACTCAGAAGTAAAAGACAAATGCCAAGTCATAATCTAAGAGTTCATTATGGCAAGAATCTTTGGGTTTTGTACAAATATAACTTTATCTCCTAGGATAATTTATTTATATATAAATATTACCTATCGTATTGGGGG
>NW_008333774.1:326983-328350 GCF_000622305.1 Nannospalax galili
AGTACCAGAATGAAAAAAACGATTTATGACATCAAAATAAAATGGTGTTCCTTCACACGCTACAAATCACGGACATCAAAGAGAAAATGTTAAAAGAATAAACAAAAATATTATTTTATGAATATATAAAGTTCTTTAGAGTCAAGCATTCCGTAAAAGTCAGAAAATAGAACAGGAAACTATTTGAAACAAAAATACTTAACAAGACATTAATATTTTCAGTAATGTACTGTATATGATCACAAATGCCTATAATCCTAGCACTTGGGAGGCTGAAGCAGGGCTACTATCATAAATTCATGGCCAGCCTGTGCTACATTGTATGTTTAAGGCCAGGTTGGGCTACATAGTGATCAAATATCTCAAAAGACTAAATAAAATGAACAAGAACAGAAGAAACAGAAAAAGAAGAAAAAAACACAAAGAAAAGAAAAACTAATAAAAATCAAACAAATTATGATTTTTCTAAAGATATACAAGAAGTTGCAAACAGCTGAATAACTAATCAGGCAATATGTATGCATGAACTCACAGAAATCAAATCAGGCATAAAGTTTAAAAGGAATTTTAAGGTAGCAGTGGTCAAATAAGCAGTCAAACAAAAAAGATCTTCTGCTGCTTGCTAGATAGAAGGGAAAAATAAAGTTCAACAGTTTCATAGCATTAGCGTGTATACCAGAGAAAGAGTGCTGTCCTTCACTGTACTGTGAACAGAACCCACTGAAAGCATATTTGAAGCTGTTAAAAAAATCTCAAAAATACTTTCTACCCAACTCAGAGTCTACATTTAAGCATCCACTGTGTGGAGACACTTAAGTATGCCCTGCATATGCACATATAAACACAAGTACAGGGGGTCCCATGGCACCATCATTTTTATGTTTTAGTGGAAATAAACCAAATGTCCATTAATAAAAGAATGTTTGAGTAAATACTGGTTTATCCAAGCTTTTTTATTTTATTTATTATTTTTACTTTATGTGTGTGAGGGTGTTGCCTGAATACATATAAGGGCACCTGTGTCATGCAATGCCTGCGGAGGTCAGAAGAGGGTATCAGATCCCCTGGAGGTGAAGTTATGAACAGCTGTTAGCCACCATGTAGGTGCTGGGAATTGAACTCGAGCCCTCTGCAAGAGCAGCCAGTGCTCTTAACCACTGAGCAATCTCTCCAACCCCTCAAATTTTTCCTATAGAGTGATTTATGAGGATATGGTCAATCCATTTCTGCTATTATAGAAAATATAAATAACAGATTATTCAAAAAGATAGTTTTTAGATAATGTGCACAGTATTAAATTATTTTAAAACTAAATACACGCTATCAGTGTGTGTGTGTGTGTGGGTGTGTGTGTGTGTACGACTACT
>NW_008333774.1:329068-390289 GCF_000622305.1 Nannospalax galili
TCTGCCAGATTTCATACATTCTGTTTTATATGTTAAAGACTGGTGAGTCAAGTTTGTATACCCAGATGTTCCTTAGTGTGAGTCCATTCACTGGAGCCTGGTCAACGTACCTTGTGTCACTTCCTTAAAGAAGACAAACTCTCCCTCACCCGGCAGTGATCAGTTGTCAGTAGTTATTCAGCTAAGATTGGGGCTTCATATCCATTTCCCCACTTCTAGCCTGGGGTTTTTGTCTGGTTTGAGTTTGCATGGCTCTTGTGCATGCTGACACCACTGATGTAAGTTCATATGAGCAGGTTCCAAGCAGCCTGGAAAACTGTTATGATCATCCACCACTCCTGGCTCTTACAATAATCTGCCCCCGCTTCCACAGTGGTCACTGAACCCTGGATGGGTGGGGTTTAACATAGGAGCCCTATCCAGGGACATGCATGCTTCAGTCTCTTATTCTCTATATATTGGCCAGTTGTGGCTTTCTGTGTTAATTACTCTCTGTTACAGGAAGAAACTTTGCTGTTGAAAGCAGAGTGATGCATTTTATTCTCTCTGCCTCATGTTCCCTGAACCACAGGTGTAGTGGTTCCATTGTAGATGTGTTACTTCAGGTAGGACATTTCACAGACAGTTAATCTCTGTGTGTGACCAGCTGTGGGGCTTTTTAAAAGCCACCCATTCTTTACTGAGAACTAGAGAGCAAGTGCCATAGTCCTGGCCATGTGTACAGAGGCCGCTTTGCTACTGAGCTGTCAAGTTCCAGCTTTCATTGTGGACCGGGGCTCTAGGTGCACAGCTGACTTGCGTGGGACTCTAGAAAGCTGCGCTGCTTGTATTTTCAGAGAACTCCAGGATTCATAATGCTAATTTATTAGAAAATCAGCTTACTGTCAAAAGTTAGAGGTCCACCTTGGCTTTTGGGGCCCTTCAAGCTGCAAAAATGAAATAAAGAGAAGAAAATGATTCTTACTCAGGCGATTAGCCTATACTTTTGTGTGACAGGAATCATGAAGCAATAGACTGTCCAGTGCCTCAGTGCCTTAGTTTCCTTATCTGTCATGTAGAAAGGTTCTCATGAAGATTAAGTGAGTTTATGCATCTAAAGTGCTCTTTTAGGGCCGGGTGTTTTGGCACATGCCCTTAATCTCAGCACTTGGGAGGCAGAGGTGGGTGGATCTCTTTGAGTTCTAGGCCAGCTGGGGCTACAGGAAGACCCTGCCTCAAAAGACAAAAAGTGCTCTCTTCATACATATAATTTATTATTATTATATATTCTCAAAGTTTTTATTGTTATTGACACACTGACTTAGCATGGTCCAGTAAATAATTTTGACCATGTTGCTGGTACTATGGAATTATAACCATCAGTTCATTCAAGCTACTTTTCATAGTTTCCCACATTGTAGAAACAATGTATTCACTGAAACTACCTGCATAAAGAGACTCTGCCCTACTGACTGCTCTTAGCATGAGCAGGGAGGGAGGAGGGTTGGAAGAAACACAGGGTGAACAAAAGTCAGCTAGAACATAATGGAGTCAATGTTGCCATTTCAACTTCACTTAGTAAAACAGTTTCTAGTTCCATCCCATTGCTTGTAAATTTCATGCTTACATTTTTCTTTACCACTGTTTAGAACTCCATTGTGTAAATGTCAAACATTTTCCTTATCCACTCATCATTTGAAAGACATTTAGGTTGTTTCCATTCCTTACCTATTGTGAAAAAAGCAACAACAAATAGGGCTGCACAAGTATCTCTGCAACAGGATGAGTCCTTCTGGTACATGCCAGGGAGTGGTATAACCAGACCACATTGTAGGTTTAAGTTTTTAGGAGTTCTCCACACTGATTTCCACAGTGGTTACAATGGTTTGCAATCCCACCAGCAGTTAAGAAGTGTTTCCCTTTCTCCACATTTTTGCTAGCATTTGTTGTTATTTGTTCTCTTGACTTTCACCATTGAACTGGGGTAAGAAGAAATAGTAAAGTAGTTTTGATTTGCATTCCCCTAATTACCAGGGATGTTCCACATTTTTAAGCTGTTTTAGTCATTTTTATTTCTTCTTCTGTTCAGATCCATAGCTCATTTTCCAATTGAGTTATTTGTTTTCTTGCTTCTTTGCTTTTTCAGTTCTTTGTATATTCTGGATACTAATCCTATGCTAGATGTGTAGCTGGTGAAGATTTTCTCCCACTCTGTGGGCTTCCTCTTCATTCAATTGGCTGCTTCCTTTGCTGTACAGAAGCTTTTTAATTTCATGAGTTCCCACTTGTTGGTTGTTGACCTTATTTCCTGAGCAACTGATATCTGATTTAGAAAGTCCTTTCCTGCACCTGTATCTTGTAGAATATTGCCTATGTTTGCTTCCAACAGGTTCATAGTTTCAGGTTTCACATTGAGGTCTTTGACCCATTGTGCAGGGTATTAGATAATGGTCTAATTTCATTCTTCTACAGGTGGAGATTCAGTTTTGCCAGCACTATTTGTTGAAGATGCTGTCTGTATTACTTACTTTTCTGTTGCTGTGATAGAAACACTGACCAAAGTAATTTATGGAAGGAAGAATTTATTTGAGCTTATGGTTCCAAGGGATAAGAATCCATGTGGTGGGGAGGCATGGTGACACAAGCAGCTGGAGGCAGAGCAGAAGCTAAGCTCTCACATCTTCAAGAAGGCACAGGAAACAGGGAGTGATTCAAGATCCAGCAAGGCTTAAAAACTCTCTAAGCCCACCCCCAGTGACATGCTTCCTCCAGGATAGCCACACCTTCTAAGACCTCCCAAAACAGGCCAACAACAGGGGACAAAATGTCCAAATATTGGAGCCTATGGAGGACAGTGTCATTCAAACCTCCACACTGTCTTTCCTCCAGTATGTGCTCTTGGCACCTTTGTCAAACATAAAGTAGCTGAAATTGCATGCATTCATGTTTGGATCTTCCATTTTGTTCCACTGATTTACATGTCTATTTTTGTGCCAATATCACGCTGTTTTATGAAGATGTTTTTATTTTTAAATTTTTATTTTTAAATTTTATTTATGTTTATTTTATGTGTATGAGTGTTATGCCTGCACTCATGTCATGTCTGTAGGGAACAGAAGAGGACATCGGATCCTCTGGAACTGGAGTTACAGACCGTTGTAAGTGGGTGCTGGGATTCAAACCTGGTCCTCTACAAGAGCAGCCAGTACACTTAACCACTGAACTATCTCTCCAGCCCTGGAGATGTTTTTTTTTTTATTTTTAAGAATCATAATAATAGCCTTTACTGACCATTAACTCTATGCTACATTCTGTTTCTTGACAACATAACTTTGAAGATTTACTTAAGATTACTCCCAATAAATGCATCATGCTGTGTTCTGTACCATTTCTTATGTAGCACTTAAATTATTTTCAGGTTTCTCCTATTATTAATAATGTTCAGTTCATCTTCTTGTTTGTAAATCTTTGATTACAGTTTTGATTATATTCCTTACTTAGGATTGATTCCTAGAGTGGAAATGCACTATTAAAATAAAACAGGTTTTTTTAAATTTTCATTGAGCTTTTGTACATTTCACACAACAGTTCTTAATCAAATTTAGACCCTGCCCTTCGTCCATGCTCCCCATCACAGAACCAGCTCCCATTAGACCTCATGTATTCTGCCATGCATGTGAAGTCCTATTCAGTCAAGCATTTGTACCCAGATGTCCTTTGATGCAAATAGATCCACTGGAGTCTAATCAGCCTATCTAGAGATCATAAGTAAAGTCTACTCACCCTCACTCAGTAGTTGTCAGTTGTCAGAAGTTCCCAGGCTAGGAATGGCCTGATGCCAATTTCCCTCGCTCCATTCTGGGCCCTTGTCTGATTGAGTTGGCAGTGAGTTGCCACCCCTCCTGCAAGTTCACATGTGCAAACTTCTAGTGGCCTGAAAGCCTCTGCTTCCATGTATTCATGAATCAATTCTGTTCTTACAATCTTTCTGCCCCCTCTTCCCCAATGGTCCATGAATTGTGGGTAGGTGAGGTTTAATGTAAGAGTCCTATCCAGGGACATACACTCTGCAGTCTCTTATTCTTTAAAACTTGGTCAGTTGTGGCCTTCTGTGTGCATCATACTCTGTTGTATAAGGAAGCTTCACTGGTAAGAGCTGAGGGATGCCCTAGTTTTCTCTATACCTCTCATCCTGCAAAGTTCCATGAGCCTTAGGTGTAGAAATTCAACTGTAGATATGTCACCTAGTACTGGGCATCTCTCAGACATATATTCTGTGTGGCTTGCTGTGGGATTCTGCAGTAGCCTTCATCTAAAACATTTTTTAAATACAACCATTGCTAAAATGGCTGTGCATTTACATTCTACAGACAGTCCAACACAGTGCTCATTCCTCCCATCATGGTTCTCATAATTCTTACTCTAAATCCACTCTCTAATTCCACAGGAACTTTGACCTCTGATCACTGACTACCTGCACTCCTCCACATCCTCCATCACAGGCTGCCAGCTTTAGGCTTAGCATGTCCTATTCACCTTCTTTGTCACCTTACTCCCATCCTCAAATGTAAACACACACACACACACACACACACACACCCACACCCACAAATAGCTTTTTGTGTCAGATATTTCAAAACACAAATTTAATTTTGATGAACTCCTACATAAATCCTTCTAATGCTTCTTTCTAGACCTCAGAACAAATGTTTGGGCAACTAGACCCTTTGGGCCCCCCAGTTCTTCCCAGAAGCTCCACACTGTTCTTGCTACCTGACTGTTCCACTCTAAGAAATGCTGAGGGGTATCCCCATTACCATCCACTGCCCCTAGATCTGGGGTATCAGTATGGGTATCTACTCAGAGAAGGGTTGTGCCTTCCACCATTACTGCTCCTAAAATGGGCCATACAACTGGACAGGATCCATTGACTCAGGTTCACGACCTTTATATCTGCAGACCTAGACTCCAGTAACTGTTATGAACACTTCGGTGAGAGCAAGTTTTACCTTTGGGGACTAAAACAAGAATTCATTCATCTCTTAGTTACATTGCTGTCTTGTTTCAAATACAAGACTCAGGATGTTGCTACATATTAGAGTACATGCTTAGCATAAGCTAGTTCCTGGGTTTCATGCCAATCACCCTCCACTGCCCTCTAAACAGAGAGTATGCTGTTGCAGTCACAACATTCACTTGCAATCCTGGGATATTGGGTTCCTGAGGGTGAGGTATGAGTGAGGCCCCAAAGGGCATGGCCAGGTCTGGTGCCCTGGGCAACAGGAGGCCCAGAAGAGCAAATACTGCCCTGTGCCATCAAGTAGCTATTGGGCAGCTAAGGTGACAGCAATGTACAGCTTAGAAGAAGTAGAGGAGATGAAGGAGATAGGAAGGAGAAAAGGAAGACAGGGAGAGGGGAGGAGGTCCAAAAAGCTGTGAAAATGGTGGCCATTATCACTGTGCATCTGTTTTGTTGACACCTGGGTTCTTTAATGCCCAGAGAATTTTTTTTATCTTTCTTGAAATTTTAATCATTGTTGAATTAAAAACACATCCTATCTGGTGTCTGGTTAAGAAAATGGCTAATAATATCTAGGAGTGAAGCTAATTACTATTTCTTGCTTTTTTCCAGTTGCTCTTGTTTCCAGAACACAATATTACACATCTTCAGTTACACATACAGACTCTTAAAACTATGTTTAGCATTTGTACATTCACTTAGCTGAACTTCCAATTTTTATTGCTGAACATGACCATGTAATTGAAGTATGATTCTCACACAGGTGGTTAAATAAATTTCTCCTTGAAAATAATATCAATAACAGTGGCTCATTGCCTGTGTTGTAGTGTTAGAAATTCATGGTCATAAACACAAGTCTTAAGGGAGCATGATAATTTTCTGAGATAGTGGAATTTGACCAAGGTATGGCAGAGAGGTACACACACACACTAACACACACACACACACACACACACACACACACACACAATTCTTCACCCTCCCTAACATATATCTATAATCTATTCACATGTTAAAAAGAAACATAAGTACACAATCATAAAATTGAAGAGGAAATACAATGAAGGAGATGCTTCCATGTTACATTCATAGTTAATTGGCCCTATTTATGTAACACTGAAAAGATTAAGATATCCTCTGTCTATGCATGGAGTGCAGGGGAACAGATCCTCAAATGACCTTAAGTGTAAAAATAAATTGATTTATTTGAGCCAACTGTACGGTCTTAAACACCCAAAAGGAAAGTATAACCAAAGAGTAAAGTCATCAAGATATTTCTCTAAGAGTCCATGTGTATAGCTAAAGGATACATAACAAGAAACAATTCCAGACAGGAGATTCCTTTCTTCGAGTTGTTGGCCAGGGTGGCCCAAGAGACTTCCAGACAGTAACTCAGCATAGGACTGGGAAAATGAACAGCAGACCCCAATCTTGTCTGAAGGAATATTGGCAACTGATTGCTGCTAGGTGAGGAAGAACTGATCTTCCTAAAACAAGGAACTCTAGACAGGCTGACTAGATTCACTGGATGGACAAGCTTGGAGAATGGCTGGGGACACCGATAACACAGTAGACAGTAACAGGGATGACAGAGTATATGGGCTCCAGTGGGGGGAGAGGCTATGGGAGGGTGCCACTTGGGATGTGGGTATAAAAGTGAATTAGATTTTTTGGTATGTTGTATATGAAATGCACACAAAAATTCAATAAAAAATGATTATAAAGATAACTACTGATTTTTGTATGTTAAGTTTGTGTCATACTATTTTTCTCAAGGTTTTTATCAGTTCTAAGAGTTTTCTAGTGGAGCTTTTGTTTTGCTTTTTTACATACAAGATCATACTTTTTATAAAAAGGATAATTTTACTTCTTTTTGGTTTGTATCTCTTTGATTACCTTCTTGTGACTTATTTCTTTAGTCAAGACCACTAACGCTGTATTGAGAATTCTACCACTGAACCACCCATGCGCTGAACAGACCAGCGATAAGAGGTAGGAATTTTCTAGGGAGTTAGGGTAAAAGACCCCAAAGAAGAGTAGCCAGTTTCTTGGCTAAAAGTCAAAATGTCCTTGGGCTTGTTAGCAACATACTCTGTTCCAAAAGCCAAAAATGTCAGAAGTATTTGGGAACTTGTATCTAATCCTTAAAAGATTATAGGGTTACCTCTTCAGAGAGAGGAATGTTAGAGTAGCCAAAAGCCCCCTAAAAATAAATCAAAGAAGAAGAAAGAGTACATGAAATTATCAGAAAAAAAGTGATGGGGAGCTATGGGAGGAGTTGGAGGGGAAGGAGTGGGCATGGATTTGCTCAAATCACCTTATATGTATGTACGAAATTATCAACAAATTATTAATTTGAAAAAAGAAAATCTTCAATAAAGATGCTCATAATTTTTTACAATGCTTTTGGGGTTGTTTTGTGGTCCTCTGTTTATATTCCTTTGTTGAAACCACGTTGTTTCTAGGAGCGCAAACCAGGCCAGTTGTACTCAGATTATCCATTAAAGTTGGTAAAGTGCAAGCACAAGGTAGAAATTGGCAGTGCTAACTTTTAATAAGCAAAACTTACAAAATATCTTTCACATTGCTCTCAAAACAGTAATGAATTCTGATCTGAAATTATATGCAATTAATTAAGAAAACTGATTTTAGTTTTACCATCTGTTCCCGGGGTGTACTGGAGCCTGCTTCTGTGCCTCCGATAGAATGATTTTAAAGCATTCCAGACTAGCCTGCTCAGTTTTTTCCAATCGAGATAACCGAGGGATTGCTGAGGTGTATGAACGACCTGAGGGTATGCACACTGGAAAGCCTTTACCCAGCATGATGCCCAGAGAATTTGGGGATGGTAAATGAGGGTCTAGAACTGTTGGAAGAAACTCAAAATTAAATTAAATAATTTTTCACTATACAAAAGATTTTTAGTTTCATGAGGTCCCTATTGTCAGGTGTTGGCCTAAATTCCTGAGAAAATGGAGTCCTAGTGAGAAAGGCCTTAATCGTGCCTGTATTGAAATGTGTTCCTTGCCTTTTCTTCTAGTAGTTACAGTTTCAGGTTTTACATTTAGGTCTTTGATCCACATGGAGTTGATTTGGGGGCAGCGTTAGAGTCAAGGATTTAATTTCATTCTCCTACATGAAGACATCCAGATTTCCCAAAATGATTTCTTGAAGTTGTGAAGTTGCTCTGTCTTCCAAGTGTGTATTTTGACATCTTTGTCAAAAATCAGGTGGCTGTAATTGCATACACTTAATTCTGAGTCTTCTATAATATTCTAATGATCTATGTGTCTGTTTGTGGCTCACTCAGTACCATGCTTTTTTTCATTTCTATGGCTCTGCAGTATAAGACGAAATTAGGTATTGTAGTCCCAATAGAATTATTCTTCTTATCCAGGATTGCTTTTTTATCTTGAGGTATTTTCTCCATCTCCTCAGTGCTGAGCCTACAAGTGCATTTTGCCATATCTGACATTTTTATATGGCTGCTGGAGCTCAAACTCAGACTCTCTTGCTTATACAGAAGCACTTGAACAACTGAGTCATTTCCTCAGCCCCTCCACTGTCTCTTTTACTTTCTCACTTGCTCCTAGAATAAAGTATTTAGGTTTGAGTAGTACGTTGTATGAACATGGTCTCTTCATCCCTATATGAACCAGCCACAACAGCGCAACCACCGCCACCACCAGCATCATCAGATTCTGGATCCTCAATCCAACAAGCAACTCAGGGATCCTGAGGTATTGTGAGCTCTACATTTGTCCCATGAGAGGAAGCACCTGCTGTAACATCGGACTCATTCAGACAAGTGATGATGGTCCGGGTTATTAATTGTGACTTGTGTTAGTCTAATTCAGGTCATGCAGTCCTTTAATAAGATCTTACAGTGGCCATTACTACAGTAGATGACTATTTGTGATTCTTTATTGTCATTAAATATTATATCTAATATTTTAATTTTGTATCATTCACTCTCCTTTTATTCAGTATTCAGTCATTTATATTTTATTTTATTCATTATATTTTTCAGTTATATAGTTTGCATTCTGTGTGGTTTTATGACTTTTATATCTTTTATGCTTTTCATTTTTGAAAGAATGTATGAAATATATGTGATCATTTATTCAAATTATATAATTTCAGCAAGTAAATCATTTCAGTATTGGTGTCTGTGGATTATCTTTATTCATACAGATTGTGATTTTCTTGATTCTTGATAGAAGTGATTTTTAAACTTGTTTTCCATCATTTGGGATATAAAATTTATGGAACTTAATAAAAGTCTGTCAGTAAATCTGAGACAGGGCATGCTTTTGATTCCTTTGTTTTGTGTGCTGAATTTCACTTTGCCTTTCTTAGTATAAATGGAACAAGTCTTACTTTGGAGGCTTTTAACATTGTGTTTCACAATCAGTCCAATTCAGTTAAGAACGATCATTCATCTTTGGCTTTCCATTAACTGAAATGCTTCTGAAGTCTCATGTTTATCCAACTTTTGTTGTATTATTCTATTTGAATTTGGCCAATTAATATCCCAGTGCTTCATGACTTCAGAAAGGAAAGTAAACATTTGGAGAAGTGAGTGCCAAGGGCGAGAGAAAAGGGCATGTGTGATCATTCTATCGAGGACTCAGAGAAGAGATCTCAGTCTATACTGGCCAGAAATCAACTTCCAACCAAAAAGAGACTTGTTCCAAAATAGTTTAGGAAATTTTCTGTTATAATTTTATTAAATAATTTATTCTTTTCTTTTTATTTTTGCTTCTTTTTCTACCCCATAGATTATGAGGTTTGATCTCTTGAGCATATCCCAGAACTTTATCAGTATTATCAAAATCAGTATTAAGGTTATTCAAAAAATTAGAGAACTACCATTTTATCAAATTGTATCACTTGTGGGCATATACCCAAAGAACTCCATATCCTACCACAGAGATACTGTACATCCATATTTATTGCCACATTGCTCACCCAGTGAAAAAATGGAACCAGCTTAGTGCATAGCAACAGAGGAATGGATAATGCAACTGTAGTACATATAATCAATGGAATTCTACAGAGCTATAAGAATAATGAAATTATGAAAGTTTGAGAAAAATAAAAGTATCTAAAAAGTATTATATTAAGTGAGATGATACAGTCTCTGAAAGGCAAAAATGCTATACTATCTTTCATATTTGGATCCCAGTCTCTAATGTATATATGTATGTATATAAATTGGTGTGGATATGTGTGAAGGCTAAAAATTAGAAAAGAGAGCAAGACAGCCATCTGGACAAGCATTTTACCCAGATGTCCTTCAGTGCAAGTTCATCCACTGGCGTCTATTCAGCCTATCTGGAGATCTTAAGGAAGGTATAACACCCTCGCTCAGCAGTAATCAATCTCCAACAGTTCTCAGGTTAGGGCTAGCCCGCCACCCATTTCACTTGCACCACTCTGGGTCTTTGTCAGACTGTCCTTTTTTAACTCATTGTAGCATGTAAGTCAAAATAAAAGACTCTCCATGCTACTAAGTGATGGAAAGAACAGTGATGGTGTTTCTGATGAGCTGTTTACATAAATAAACCTCTCTACTCAGTCACCTATTCAGAGAGAAGGATGAAAAACAGAGGTCACTTCAGAGCAGGTGCTCTGAGTAAGTGTCCTGAAACTCTACACTGTGACACAGCACTTGAAGGTCTCTTGGCATCCTCCAATATTCATAAGGGATGGATTTTCTTTCTTTTCCTTTTTTTCATTTAAATTGAATTTTTGTGAATTTCATACAACGTATTTTGATAATATTTAGATACCTTCCCCTATAGGCACCCCCCTAAATGTGTCCAACCACTGGAGCCTAGTTAACCTACCAAGTGTTACACCCTTAAATATAACTGACTTTTCTTCTCTATACAACTACCAGTTGCCGATAGTTCCTCAGGTAGTGATGGGGCTTCTTCCCCACTTCCCTACTTCTAGGCTGGGATTTTGCTTGTCTTTAACTTATGTGGGACTTGGGCGTGCTGTCACCACTGCTGGGAATTGATATAAGCAGATGCCCAGCTGTCTGGAAAACTTTGTTTTTGGTCATCCACTACCTCTGGCTCTTATATTCTTTCTGCCCCCTCTTTCATAATGACCCTTGAGCCCCAGAAGGCAGAGATTTTTATAGGTGTCCTATTCATGGATATGCATTCTGAAGTCACTTATTTATATCTTGGGAAGTTGTGGGTCTCTGTATTAATTTCCATTTGCTGCATGAAAAAGTTTCTCAGGTGAGAGTTGAGAGACACATTAACCTATCGGTATAACAATAAGTCTTTAAGAGTCAGTTGAATACTATGTCTGTTTGGCCAAATAATAGGTTCTCCCCTATGGACTGTGAACTGTCTGTCCAGTCATAGGTTCCTAGGCCTGATATCAGTGTCAGGTATGGGCTTTATCTGAAGTGGATGTAGAAGCCAAACTGAAAGGAGTTGGTTACTCCCATAACATCCTGCCGCTATTTCATCAGTGGGCATACATTTCCAGGCTAATTGTTATCACAGGATTCACGGCTGTACAAGACCGATGATTATTTTTTCTTTACAGTAGCATGCATAGCATCTTCCAACGCTATGAAAGTTAGCCAGCTGAGATGAAGCTTTGAGGTCATCGCCAGCTTGATTTCTCCTTGTTTGTTCTACAATTCATGTATATAGTGTATTCAGAATTAGGATCTTACTGTAAAGTTTTTGTGGATAACCAAGAGCAGGGGTATGACCAGAATTGTTTGAGGTCTATGGAGCCTCTGGTCAACAGCTTCAAGAGATGGTGTCCATTCATGACATTGGAGTTCTATTTTGTTAGCCTATTGACATCTGGTCAGGACAATACCTGCTGTTCTAGGATGACTCATTTTCATCTTTTTTATATTGTATATCTTATGCTTTAGAAGCTTCTACAGTGATGGGATTCCATGACTCTTCTTCAGGTTTTTGGTGTTAGTTGTCCCCATACTCCTTCCCCTGCCCTCCTCTCCCATTCCCCCCATTCAACCCTTCCTACTCCATTATTCCCCTTTTTCCTTTACACAATTGCATTATGTATCACCTCATGTGAAACCTCCCCCCATGGCTATTTACTAATTTCCTGACCTCTATGGATTTTTAAATTGAAATACACATATTTAAGGATCCAAACCTAACATCCATTTATGAGAAAAAACGTGGTTTGTCTTTCCGGGTTTAGGTTACCTCACTGAGGATTGTTTCTAGTTCCATCCATTTATCTGAAAATTTTATAATTTCATTTTATTAACACTTTTATTAATATTCCACTGTGTGATTGTACCACATTTCATCATCCATTCATCAGTTGATGTGTATCTAGATTATTTCCATTTTCTAACTATTGTGAATAGAGCAGCAATGAACATGGATGAACAGGTATCTCTGTAGTAGAATACAGAGCCATTTGGGTATATGTCCAAGAGTGATGTGGCTGGATCATGCAGTAAGTCTATTTCCAGCTTTTTGAAGACTCTCCACACTGATTAGTGGTTGCATCTGTTTGCACTCTCACCAGTAGTGCTGAATGTACCGCATCTTATCTGATTTCTCTCTTGAAATAGATCCCTAATCTCTGAATTCTCCAGCCTCACTCAAATTCTGGCATTAACAGATGATGTCTGCTTTGCAGTGCATAAATGAGTACTATATAACCTGATTCACTAGGGAGAAAATCTGGTTCTAATGATCCATTTTCTCTTGGTGTTCACAGATGTCTCACTGTGAAGGAGACTTTTTAGTGCTCAGAGAGTCACAAAAATCTGCTTTTATATACTTCTCAGACAGGCTGGATACAGCAGATGTAGGAGAAGGGAAACATATTCTAAGGGTTTTTCAGTTGTTCTGGGCCTGAAATATACTGGACCAGAGATGAATCAGTAGCGCTCCAACCACACATGCCTAGTCTCATCTTTGGATGGACATGCGTGTGAGCCAGCCACTTCCTTCCCAGTTCATTACATCCTTTGAGGAAAAATAAGCCCTAAAAACTGATACTGTCACTTCATTCATGGTAGGGATAAGAAGGTGCCTAGTGATGGCTCAAATTAGTATTTTAGGGAAAGAGGGAAACATTTTTACTTTAGTGTGCTCTGAGTAGTATGCGTTCCCTCTTGAAAAATGGCAGAAGTCACCCCATGTGTCACACTTGATGATAGCAATATTGGTTTCATCAGACGGAAAACAGAGGGGACATATTCATTTCACTTCCTTCTGGTGCTGAAACACTGTGTACATTTTGTGCTGCTGTCCCCTGTACTGCAGTAATAGGCGGCTTCATCCTCAGGCTGCAGCCCGTTGATGTGCTGAAACACTGTGTACATTTTGTGCTGCTTTCCCCTGTATTGCAGTAATAGGTGGCTTCATCCTCAGGCTGCAGCCCATTGATGTGCAGAGAAACTGTATTAGATGAAACATCTTTGTATCCAGAGAAGCCGCTTGGGGCCATGGACCCATCATACCATCTGTGTGTGTGCGTAGTGTAAGAGATACAAGGGAGGTCGCCTTGGCTTCTGCTGGTACCAGGATACAATGTAGATACCAATACTGTAACCTTGGCTAAGGCTGCAGGTGAATCTAGCAGATGCTCCAACAGATGCAGAGAGAAGAAGGCTGAGTCAGCACAGGCTGGGAGAAGGAGCCTGCAAACAGATGCACATGGATAAATGGGGAGAGACCAGGATAAATGTTAAGAGACTAATCCAGAAAAATACAGAATCAGCATGCAGGTTGCCTAATGTCTCCGAGTCTACCTGTGCGGTGAGAGAGGATTAGGAGGAAGAGAGGAGTCCAGGCCATGGTGGACACACTACTCTGATCCCCACAGTGGGATTGGACTGCCTCAGGCTTGCTTTTCATTCCCACCCTAAGCAGAGGAAGAATTATTCATTCAAATGTTTCCATCATGATTGGTCAGCCCCTCCCTAAGCCCCGGCCTGATGCTCAACCCACACTGCCCACAAAAAATAATGAAGTTTTGCTTTCCCTTTTGAAGCAACCTTGGAAAGAAGCACCTGTCAAGATAGGACTTAAAGTCTTTGTTCACAAGACTCTGCAAGCCAGGAGAGATACAGATCTTGAATCTCCATTATTGATTACAGGGTATAGCCATGACGCCAAACTTCTTTGAGTGAACTGTTCTTAAAGAACAGTTATGTACATGGATAGTGACAGTTCCACATTACCCTCTCCTGGTCAAAGAACTGTAATTTTACATTTGATCGTGATAATCTATTACCCAGTCCATGCTATTCATCAAGTATGAAACTGCTATGTAGCATCTTTAGATTTTTATATTTTCATTTTGCTATGGTTTGAACCAGGGCCTAGAACTTGCCTGTCAAGTATTGCTCCACTGAGTCCCATGGCTCCTGCTCATATTTTAATTTTAAAATTAATTTTATTAGCATGTATTGATTGTACATAATCATGAAGTTCATGATGGGATTTTGTACATACATACAATGCATTTTTTTCATATTCAACCTCAGCTGCCCTTAATTCTCATACTACTGGTATAGCTAGCTGGCCATTGATCAAATAAAATCCAGCATATGCTATAGGTAATCAGCTAAGCCTGGAGAGGTGGAGGACTACATCCTCATCTATCAGGAAAGTGACTGTAGGAAAAGGGAACTAGAAATTTCCACTTTATTTGACAGACTTTCTTTTATCACTGAGACCAGGGGAGGGAAGTGCCATGGGAACCAGACTGTTGAGAGATTTGTATCTGCCTGCGTTACTGTGATCTTCATTACCGCTGTCTCACACCTGGTAGTAGTTGTATGTCTCATTCTTGGTGTGAGCCCTTTGGATTGTCTGGATAGTCATGTTACCTGATTTGGAGCCAGTATTATTTGGGGATGCTTGAGGGTTGGAAACTCTCAACAAAAATGACCAATAAATGGCCCAGACCTAGCTTCTGCTGATACAATGTTTTAGACTAGCTTTCAAACATTGTTTCTCCAAGACAATTCTGGATTTCTTCCCCAATGTCACCATATTGAAGGGATTGAGTCAGCTCACTGGATAACATTTGTAAGGAGAGAAAATGGAGCTGTGTTCTTTAGGATTTGGATCCCTTTTCATGATACACTCTTTATAGCTGGATGAGTTCCAAAGATTTAATGGGCCTAAAGGGAATTTCCTGGCAACAGCTCCAGCTCCAGTGGCCCAAAAGCCTGACTGGAGTACTGAGGTCGTTGAAGGCAGGAATACCCCCTTCTTCTGGTAATCACAACCTTTCAGGCTCAAACAACCCAGCCAGCATGGTGTGGGGCTTTCAGGCCAATAGCCCTCCATGCTACAACTGGTTCCTGAGGGTTAGATCACAGACCCTCTAGTTCCTTCTGAAAATCATGGGATGCTCCCCTGCAGCTCTCTCTGGGACAAAGTTGATAAGAAAAAAAGCTGTGCCGCAGCTTTGAAACTACTCGCTCTTTCAGCTGCAAGCTGAGTTTATGGTCCTCATAGGGCCCACTTCTATGCCCCTTGGCATGCAGGCCAGGCCAGGATAGGTCATGTGGAAGGAAGTTTGCTTACCCCTTGAAAATCTGAGTCAAAAACTGCTTTTGTTCTCTGGAACTGAAGGGCCCATCTTTTCATTTGGAGCCCTATTGCTACGCATGGCAACTATCTCCCCTACTGCAACATCTCTCTGGATGTGGAGAAGGCTCTTTCTCTCCCTTCAATGTCCAATCATGCTGCCCATTGTATGATGTTCTATCTATTCCAATTCTCTTTTATTTCAAGGACCAATCATAGCTGTTCATATTTGTGAGATTCCTAATAGCACTGATTCTGAAGGGGAATGTGTCAGTTCTTTAGTATAGCCTGGTTGTTTTGGGTTTTTTTTTCTCGTTTCTTTTCTTAGCACCGAGCATCCTCCCCACCACAGACTGGACCCTGTTGCATTCAGGTTCAACATCAGGGTGGTCCCAAAATCTTAGAGTGTTTATGTTGTTGGAGCCCTGGGCACTATCTGTTCCATGAGTAAGGACACTGAGGATGGGAGAATCTGGACCGTTATTCAGCAACGTAATACTACTCTAATGGCTTTTATGCTTTTTCTAAAGAGAGTTTTTCATTATGCAGATCAACTCAGTGCTGATGCTAGAGGAGTTTTATGGAATCCAGAGCAGAGCTCATCTTTTGATACACGGAAAGGGTTGGTTAAGGAAGTTCAACCTGAACCCAGTGAATATCCCTTCACTTACACATCTCACAGACTGAGGGTTATTTCTACTCCAGACCATCGCCTCAAGCTATTTTGGGGCTTTTCTCACCATCTAGAACTCAGAGCTGAGTCTGTGTACATTTTCCACACACAAGGTCTGCCCTTGTTTTAATCCTGATCATATCCAACAGGTGATGGGAGAGAGAAAGTGTAGAATTTGTGACTATCCTGAAATGAAGTTTATATCCTTTCTGTGTTCAATCCTGGCTTAGCAGGAAGGTCGTTAAACATGGTTTCAGAGTGCAGAGGTATGTACTCATACATAGTCTCCAGCACAGTCTGTATGTCAGGTGAGCCCTAGCTCCACTTTAGAAGTACCGTCACAGAAACCAATAGAGTGACCCTAATGACACTGCTCTACAGATAACAGGAGACTAAGACAGGTGCAGGGTCCTATAAAGAATTACACTGCTCCTCTAGGGGATCCTAGAACAAGTGAACATGGAATGTTTCAAGATTCAGGAAATGATTTAGATTTCTGCTCTTAGATTTTCATTCTTGGGATATATCATAAGCCGTTTTGTGCCTCAGTATCCTCAGTAGACACAGAGGTTCAGGGACAAGTCAGATGCTAAGAGAAGCATTTTGTTTTCCAATAAGAGATTGTTTTTGGCTACAAACATAAGAACTACCCAGGAAATTTTTAATTATGATTAATTTGTCTTCAATTTCTGGGGAAAATTAGCCTAGTTAGGTCAAGCCAAAGCAAATGATCAAATATTTTTGTCACACACTGAGACTTCAGAAATATCATGTTTGGCAGCTGATGTGTGGAGATAAAGAGGCCTAGACCAAACAGAGGTGATGGTGATGGCGCTTCCTGAGAATGAATGCCAGTGGTGTCTGGCAGGACAGGTGACTCTCAGAGCCTAGGCAAAGAAGATTGACCACTAGTAGTCATAGAGATACTGGGTTTAGCAGGATAGTGACAGAATTTTAAACAAAAGAGATGAAATGTCAGGGGCACAATAAGGGTATGTGTGTCACAGAAACTGGCAACATCTCCACCCAAATCTAAGAGAAATGGAATGGGATAATTGTATTTAAATTCCAAGGGGAATAATATAGAAAAATGAGAGATCGCCCTCTAGCCTTTGGGCCTGGAGACCAATGTCTGTCCTGCAAGTTACAACACTGATGCTCCATGACAGGCTCAATTACCATGAAAATGTAAGACACTCATTTTGAGGAAATCACTGCAGCCTCCGCTAATGGCATCTCTGAACACGTCTGGTACATGTGGTCATGAGGATGATTCTGTGGCTTCACATTGGAGATTACTGGACCCAGGTACTATAAACCTGATCCAAAACCCATGAGTGGGGGGTTCATAAGCCCTAGAGTAGAGCTTAATATCACTATTTTGCTAAATGTTCATACCAAATTGTCTTCTAATTAGATATGCTTATGTGCATAGGCCTGGGCTGCTCTCAACTTCAGCCAGAGAAGCTTTTCTTTTTCAAATAGCACAGAGACTCATAGCTGGTCAAAGAGCTGAGGATAAGTGACTATGAGTGCTCAGCCCTAAATGTGACATCTATACTGACTGCCTACCAAAGCTCAGGAGTCATGGAAGAGGAGGGGGTAGAAAGAATGTAAGCCGGAGGATGGGGGCCTCCTATAAATGCTGTCTTCTGGACATGATGTGGCTATTGCATGGCCATTGCATTCAGGGAGTCACAGCAGCTCTGGTTACCTGCACAAGACCAAGCCAGACAAAATTCCAACATGCGAAAGGGAGGAGCACACCAGGTCCAAACCCTAACTAAGGAACTATTGAAGTTCAGAGCTGCTGAGAAAAGGAGAATCACACTTCTTGGGAGGTGTGACCGTTGGTAGGCTGCCATGCTCCAGTGGGATGGCCCCACACCCATGCACATATAATCAGCACTAAATGGACTCTGAGTTACTAAAAGCATAGAAGAGGACATGAAGTTGGAAGGAGAATGTTTTGGGAGGGATCCAGTGGGAGTTGAAGGGGCAAATGACTAGTGGATACATTACATTGAATACATGCTTGAAATCTTCAAAGAATAAAACTTAGGCCTATCGTCCATCTTTCTATTGAGTCATTTATTTTCTTATTTCTTTGTTTTTTGCTTCTTTGTATACTCTGGATATTCTCTGCTAGATGCACAGCTGGTGAAGATTTTCTCCCATTCAGTGGGTTTCCTCTTCCCTTCCTTAGTTGTGCTGTACAGAAGCGCATAGACCTAGGATGCCCTCAACCTCCTCCAGAGAAGCATTTTTTCAGTTAGTGAAGAGACTCATAGCTGGTCAAAGAGGTAATTTAATGAGGTCCCACTTACTGATTGTTGACCTTAGTGCCTGAGCATCTTCTGTTCGATTTAGAAAGTCCTTTCCTATGCCTATATCTTGGAGGATGCTGCCTGTTTTCTTCTAGCAGTTTTTGAGTTTCAGGTTTTATATTGAGGTCTTTGATCCATTTGGAGTTGACTTTTGTGCACAGTGAAATATAAGGGCCCAGTTTCATTCTTCTGCAGGTGGAGATTCAGTTTTGCCAGCACCATTTACTGAAGATGCTTTCCTTCCTCCATTGTGTGTTCTTAGCACCTTTGTTGAATATCAGGTGGCTAAAATTGCACATACTCATGTTTAGGTCTTCTGTTGTGTTCCATTGATCTACATGTGTATTTTTTTGTGCCAGTACCATGTGGTTTTTATGACTATAGCTCTGTAATATAATCTAAGATCTGGTATGGCTATCCCCCCAGCATTATTCTTTCCATCCAAGATTGCTTTTCCATATGAATTTGAGGATGATTTTTCTTCAAGCTTTGTGAAGAATGTCGTGGGTATTTTGACTGGCATTGCATTGAATCTATAAATTGCCTTTGGTAAGATGGTCATTTTCACAATGTTGATCTTACCAATCCACGAGCATGGTAAGTCTTTCCATCTCCTAGTGTCTTCCTCTGTCTCTTTCTTTAGGAATTTGAAATTTTCATTGTAGAGATATTTCATCTTTGATTAAGTTTATTCCTAAATATTTTTAAGCTCTTGTGATGAGAGGGTTTCCTAGAGTGCTTTTTCTAATTGTTTGTAACATTAGTGCATATGTATAACTGGGAGCTGCTTGGAAAGGAACACAATGCCAGACAGAAGATACATCCCATTGAGTGGTTGGTGAAGGTTGTCCAGGAGACCCCCACAATAACAAAGACTATTGTCAAATATCTTGGTTATCACCCAGAACTAGTAGATAAAACCCTATTGCTAAAGACAGAACATATGCAGGATACAGGGCTTGAAGCAATGGAGCAGGAACTGACTTGGAAACCCAACTGAAGTTCACCTATCACAGTGTTAGATGATGATATGAAAATTGTCAAAGGAGAAAAACAATCAATGGTCCAACCCAGCCCTAAAGCCTAATGCCTAATAACGACCAGCATGGCAGACTACCTCCACTGGTGCAGTAGTGGCACTGTTATCAGGAGGGGGGGACAATCAACAGCTATCTAATTGAACTTGAACCCTCCTCAGTGGGAGTGAACTCATGGGCGATAACAGTAAACTCAGTAAAGTACACATGGCAGGAGAGGACATAGTTCTAGAGCAAACCCTATCTCTTTCATATCTCTAGACAAATGAAATTTCTTACTATATGCTAAATATCAATCCTTATGTTGACAGACAAGCATACACACCACCCTCTTTTTGAAATATACTAAGGCTACTGAAGAATTGCACAACTGGTCAGACACAGAGAACATACATCTGAGAGATGCCCAGTACTTGGTGACACATCTACGGTTCAACCTCTACAACTAAGGCTCATGGAACATAGCAGAACAAGGGGTAGAGAGAAAACACGCATACCTCAACTCTCACCAGTAAAGCTTCTTTGTACAGCAGAGTGTGATGCACACAGAAGGCCACAACCACCCAAGTTTTAAAGAATAGGAGACTATAGAGTGTGTGTCCCTGGATAGGACTCCTATATTGAACCTCACCTGCCTATGGCTCAGAGACCATTGAGGAAGAGGGGACAGAAAGGTTGTAAGAGTCAGAGCTGGTTCACGAACACAGCGAAGCAGGCCACTGGAAGCTTGCACATGTGAACTTGTGGCAATGGTGGCATCAAGCATAGGACCCATGCCAACTCAATTGAACAAGGGCCCAGAGGAGAGGAGAGAGATGGGTGGCAGGCCAGCGCTAGACTGAGAGCTGTTGGAGGCTGATTGCTGCTGGGTAGAGGACAGTATGCCTTGCACACTGCTGTGTAGGTGTGTCTTCCAATACAGTCATGCCTCCCATACAATCAGCCAGCTTCAATTGAATGAGGGGGGTATCTAAGGACAGATGCTGAGGATTCTGGAAAGGGCTAAGGACCCTGGGAAGCACTGAGGACTCGGGGAAGCATTGAGGGCACTGGGAAAAAGGGGAGAGTTGCCATCTTGGTGAACCCGGTGCATGGACAGCTGGCAGGCCTCAGGTGGGCAGCAGATCTCAAAGCTTAGCAGAGATGTGAGAACAGGTCCCAGGGGCGATCATGCCTTTGTAAGTCACCCTTTCCATGACGTCATAAACTAGACAAAAACCCAAATAGAATGTATCGTGTCAGTTTTATCAGTCTGTGTTAGGACTTGTGGCCCTGGGATCCCAGAGAGCATGTGAGTCTTTCAGGAAAGAATTTGGCGCAACACACACAATCTCTGGATGGACTGACTGAATTCCACTGGATGAATTTGCACTGAAGGGCATCTGAGTATAAACGCTTGACTGGATATGGCTTACAATGTGTGGGGGAGTGCATGGGGTCGAGTAGGGGGATGGGGGAGGCATGGATGGGGGGGCTGGGTTCAGTTGAAAACTGTTGTATGAGAAAATAGAAACTCAATAAAAATATTTATATAAAAATGAATAAAACTTTAAAATATTTAAATAACTATTATGATATTAAAAAAGAAATTTACTGATCAAAAATATTCATAGAGAAAGAATATCGCAGTTTCAGATGCTACAAAGACTATTAGAAGCTTTAGAAAGAAATTGACAGGTTACAGTGCTTCTGGAGCTACTACGAGGAAGAAATGGGCAGGTGACAAACTACATGTGGAGCAAGCAATGTCTGTGTCCTGACAGGAAGAGTCTGGTTTGAGGATCTGAAAAGACAGTGAGCACCTCACATGAGTCTGGATTCACTTCAGTATTGATGCGGCATGTTCTCACAAGCAATAAGCAGAGTGAGGCGTGATACTCACTCAGGGAGTTTTCTTTCTCATATATGGATCTTAACTTCAAATCTTCTGTTTTGTTCTTGGTGAATCCAGGAACCTAGAAATGGGCCACTAAGGTAAACGCCTTAAGGGCGAAGGGGATGGTAAAATACAAGTACAGTAAAAGTAGAGAGAGGGGAATACTGGAGGTGGAAATATTCAAGCATGAAGGAGGATGAGGAATGGGAAAGGTTATCACGTCACTAATAGTAGATGCATAAGACGAAGACGCAGTGCATAAAAGCATGAACCTTTTAAAGAATGAAACCAATACTTAAAAAAGAAAATATAAAGTGTACATGTAGCACAGAGATTTGAAAGAAAACATGTGGTTTAAATGCCTAATATTACACTGAAGGTTAAAAGAAGAACGTAATCGGAGCGATGCAGACTTCACGGACTTCTCTACCATGAATACGGGCAAAGTCCTCCGTAAGTGGAGAAGATCCCATGGTGAGTTCCTGTCATTCACTCTGCATCAACGTCCACCTCCAAGGCTCCTCATCTTCATCTTCACTCAGCAGCTCTTTCCCTCATTTTCTACAGCTCTGATTATTGCCTGGTGGGCTTAGCTCTTGGAGGATGAGAAGAAACTGATGAAAAAGGTGGTATCAACTTTTATACCCGAAAATTCCTACCAGCCGGCGACACTATGGCCGTCATAACATCAGGGATACATTTCTCACATGTTTATGGTGATAGTGGTGTAAGCACACTACTTCCATGTCATGCCAGGTATATAAAAGGATAATACATGCACATATGTAATATATGGTGATAATGGTAATAACTCCACATGTAATGGTGTGTTTGTTTACTATAATATGCTTTTGGTTGGTATTTGGTGTACTTCTGTCGTATTGACATCCCCAGGCTCTGAGAAGATGGGACGTCAGTCTTTATCAGAGGGAATGGGGTTATATATACAACATCTAATATAGAGACCAAGTATCATTATTTTGGTGGGGTGTACTATTAAAGGATAAAGTTAGGCACATGAACAAGATTAAGCAAAAACAGTTTAAGGAAGAAGGTAAGAAAAAGGAATGAATAGAGAGGCATTCGGATATATCAAACAAACTAAATTTAATATGAATAATAAGGAAAATAATACAGGTCTGCAAACAGAAATGAGAGCCACAGAAAGAGAAGGGAGCAGCTTGGCTGGCAACGGCACAATACAGGAACAAACAGCGGCAGATGCAGACTGAGGGAGAAAAGAAAGCTACAGTCCCTCAAGTACACTTTCTGTTTGGGGGCCCAGCCTGCTTGTGGTGTGTACTTCCATGCTTAAGAGAAGTCTTGTCATCTGACTCAAATGTTCCCTGGATTATGTGGACACATCTCACCAGTCTAAGCTACTCCTCAATATGACAATGATGACATGACTTCTATTATAGAGGGCCCTGCTGAGGACACAGCACACAGGAGTTTCTGTCTTGCTTGATTTAATGACTTTACTTCAGTGCATTGATACCACATAATACTCCAGATTTAAAACTGTACATCATGGTATAGGAATCACCTGGTGACTTTAAGTCAGTTATCATGGAAACGGAACAACCAGAAACTCGCCCCCACTTTTCCTTCCTCACTTTTGAAGACAAGAGTTGCCACAGGCCTATCACTAACAATCTGACCCTGTGATTACATTGACAATATTAATTGGTTCTGACAGGATCCCCTGAGGCTTCCTGGCATGGCCTGTAGGAGGAGCCACCTAGTTGGTTGTTAGTATCTAAGCATCACAAGGAGCTTTGGGTATGTGTGTCTGGCTGGCTAAATGTACATGTGTCAGAGGCTACTGATGATGGTGCTTCCATTTATAAATAGCAGAGACTCTGGGTATGACTATGATATGGTCTACATATGGTCTATGCATGATCCTGAATGGTGTTTTATTTCTTTTCTCTTTTTTTTTACTGGGTATCTGTATATTGCCTGCATGTAAGTAAGTGCACCCTTGTTGTGCAATGCCCACAGAGGACAGAATAGGCTGTCGGATCACCTGGAACTGGAGTTATGGACAGTTGTTAGCTGCCATGTGGGTACTGAGATTCGAACCTGGGTCTTCTGCAAGAACAACCAGTGTTCTTAACCACTGAGCCATCTTTCCAGCCACACGAATGGTGTTTTCTACCGCCCTCTGGCTCTATGTCCTTAGAATGTTTGATATTAAAATTGACTGTCATCTTAAGAGGACCTAGAATCACCTAGGAGACAAACCTCTGGACATGCCTGCAAGGGATTTTCTAGTTTAGGTTATCTTCCATGAATACCTGTGAGTGATTATCTAGATGATGCAATGCTGATCCAACATGGAGTATGTGTATATATGTTGCTGGTTTTTTCCCATTTCTAGAAAAGGTATAAATTTTATCCAATAACACATTTTACTCTCCTATAGTTTCTATTAGATAAACCATCACAGGGTAGATTAGGCTCTTGATTTCCATCTCCTTTTCCACCATCTCCAATGCCCTGCTGCTGTTGTTAGTTGGTATGGACACGGGTAGGGTTTGTAGAAGTACAGTGGTCAGAAGATTTATGCCCTTTCTCTAAGCCAAACTCCACACTGGAGAACTAGGACTAATAGGACTCTGGGAAACAAGGTATACTACATACTGCCACCCTTTGGGGACTGTTTACCTAGTTGTGTCTGCCTCTCCCCACATATTCTTAACAGGCCACTGGGTGAACACAACTTTGTATTATCAAAATTATCTAAATCATGGCCCACTGCCTCTGCTTATGGGTGATTTGATAGCCTTGGGGAGGGATAATTCTTTGCAAGAAAAGTCATAGGCTGAGGGGTCCTAGATATGGTTATGGGGCAGTCTATTGTGGGTGGTACATCCAAGAGCTCTGCCCTGAAGCTGCCCAGCTCAGCTTGCCCACTGCAATTCTCTCTTATTCTGATTCTTTATGGTCTGAGAAGGGAGATGCAGTATCTAAAAATTTATGATTCTGAGACCTGCACCTGAGGGCCTCCAGCTAGTGATGTTCTAAAGTCAGGCATGGGGACAGGAGGATGTTAGGAGTGCAGAGAGGATTTCACAAAGGAAGCATGAGCCGTGCTCTTTGTACTCTGAGTCCCTAAGGGGGAAGAAAGAAGAAAGAGAGAGAGAGAAAGAAAAGAAAGAAAGAAAGGAAGGAAGGAAGGAAGGAAGGAAGGAAGGAAGGGGCGATGTTTGGGGCTCACTTTAACTGTGTCACTGTGGCCTACCCCATACTGGTCATTGGTGGTATGGCTCTCTTCACAGTAATAGACACCCTCATCCTCATAATCAATGTTAGAGATGGTCAAGTAGTGGTCAGCCCCGAAGCTGGAGCCCTTGGAGCGATCAGAAATGCCATCTGCCTTTCTGGAGCTACCATCACTATTCACCCTCATTAAATATTGGGGGTTCTTCTCTGGATTCTGATGACACCAGTGAATGAAGTACTTGCTGTGCTCACTGCTCAGGGAGCAGGAGAGCTTCACAGAGTCTCCAATGGAGGCAGATGCAGATGCAGGGCACAGAAACCTGGGAACATTAAATTTCATGAGTAATAGGTACTGGATGCTCAGGAAACTTGGTAAAATCACTCCTTAGCACTGTGTTTAGAGGTAAATAGGGGCTCCCCTGCCCATCCTGGGATATTCCCACCTGTAGAGGAAAAAAGGGGCAGGCTGTAGAAGGGAAGATAATCCATGGTGGGTGGTGTTTCCGGAATCTTTGTCCTGAAGTTGCATATCTGAGCCTGACCTCTGTCTACAGCCCTCTCTTGTTCTGTCTTCTTATAGCGTGAGAAGGGAGGAGCAGTAGATGCAAATCTCCTATCCTTTAGTCTGACTGGCTGAGCTCCAATCTGAGACCTGCACTTGAGTGCCTATCACTAGTGATATCCTAAGGTCAGACATTCAGTCAGTAGGTGTCAGGAGTGCAGAGAACATTTCATAAAGGGAGACTGAGTCATGCCTGTCATACTTGAACACTGTTGGAGATCCATAAATTAAGACCAACAATGCCCACTAAAGTCCACAGAATGAATGTCTCCTTACATCCATCACTAATTCAAGTCGAATGACTAACTCTGCACTCGTATTACACGCCAGACCCTTCAGTGATGAACTCACCTTCAGGAAATTAAATGATATGCCAAAGTCCACAGACAGCAATGAGTGAGTCATGATCCATTCCAGGACACTCACCACAGAGCCCATCCCATGTCTGTATTGCTCCTGGTCTATTTCTACAAATCTTTCTCACCCCAAGCCTCCTAGGTCAATTGTGTCTTCAAGGAAATTGACTATTCTTTGTTAGTTCTTCCTTTTTTAGGCTTCATTCTACTGAATACACTCTGTCTTTATCCATGTGCTCCTTTAACTCCCTCAACAATTTTACCACGTTTGTTCCTTTCTTTGTTCAGTGCACAGCTGACTTCTTTTTTCCATGGGAATGGGGCATGCCGTTTTGTTATTTTGTTGAAACCTAGATAATTTTGACAACTTCACCACCTTTTTATTGATTTATATATGTAGAGATGATTATATATTGTTTTAATATGTTTATATACTGAATTCAAACATTAGGTCAGGTTCTAAGGATTCATTTTGAAAGAATTTTCCAATTTCTACATCTTTGCTTCTTGTGTGAGGGGTGCTGGCACGGATGAGGGAGAGGGCCTGAACTTGATTAAGAACTGTGGTATGAAATGTACAAAAGCTCAGTTTAAAAAACTAGACATATGTTATGTTGTCAGCGTTCTACATGGTGATGAATTGCTTGTTGAAAGTTACAATCATTCATTTGTTTACTGAACTCTCTAAACTGCATTAGAAAGAGATTATATTCATCATCCATGTAATCTATTTAGTCTTCTCAGTTATTTCTGCAGTCCAAACTTGGTCTCTCCAGCACCCTACGTGTGCCCACCTCTCTCCATCAGCATTTTATGGAGGCTCCATACATGAGAGTGGATTCCATGATTCTAACATACTTAATTCAGGTTATTTTTTTTTGTCACGGTAATAGTAGTTTTACATGGCATCCCACTGCACCATCTTCTGTGATGTTTTTGAAAGAGCGATTTGTGACTATTTTGTTCCCAAATGTTCCATCACATCAAATCAAACAAAACAAAACAGTGTATGTGACAGTATAATGAATTTTCATTCAATTCCTATTAATGAATCTATTAATTGATTTAGATGAATTAAGAATGTTTTAATTTATCATGAGAAAGGCATCAGAAGATAATTTTGTAATATTCAATTCAATTATATTTCTTTCAAAATATGTTTTATTCAATTTACATTTCCTAATTTTATTATAGGTATGGAAGTCCAAGTTTGTGATTTTGATAAATAAAGTGAAACACAAACTTTCTGACTACATCCACTAAATCAGAGAACATGCATCATTATGATTATGGTCAAAGCACTGTCAGTTATAGTTTGAAGCCTGTCATCATTCCTTGCTAGTGTGGTAAACTGATAGAAAGCCTTTCATCACAAAAGAAAATAATTGTACCTGTGATTTGAAAAGTCACCTCACTCACTAAAATCAGTGAGAGATTCTGATGTCATGGATGAGTATTTCAATATCTCCTTCTCAGAGACTGATCAAGTTATACACTGTTAGCCCAACTGGCATAATTAATTTATAGAAAATGTGACCTTGAGGGCTGCATACATATATGATTGTTTTAAGTACCTATGCGACATTTTCCAAGATTTTTTTCATAATCTAAGACATGAATGAAGTCTTTATGATTTCATGCAGAATCAGATGATTACATGCAAAATCTTCTCTAACTTGGGAATTAAAAATGAGACCTGGGCAATCCATAGATCAAAGCTGAAATCATGGTCAAAATTATAAACTTTTGAAGCATAAAACTAGGATGTATGCAAGTTTAAGGAACAACATAATTTTAAGAACAATTCTAGCATTTAGTGATTGACGTTGGAGCGCAGAACTACGTGACAGAATGAGCTGTGTACATTGCAGAATATGGACACCTAGTCCCCAGTAGTCAACCAAGACACACCTACAGGCCCAAGCTATCCCAGCGTGTTTGAGGCTGTGGCCGCTTCCCTTCCCACATTCTGTATCCAGTCCCATCTTCAAAGTTTTGTTTCTTTGTCTTCCTTCAATATTAATACTGATTTTATTGGGCAATATTCATGTATAAAACGGTGGTTTTCACTATGGAACGTCCCCCTTGCACTAACCTTATTTCGTCATCGCCTCTCTCCCTCTCTCACTGGCCCCCTTGCTCCTTTTCCCTTTCAAGCCCCTAACAGTCCCCTTCTTGCACGTACATCTTTTTTCCATTCTGTGAGGGAAAACATGGCCTACTTACTTGTCTTTGTGAGCCTAGCGTGTTTCACTTCACATTGATGATTCATTTTCCCTTGGCTGTGTCATCAGAATCTAGGTCCTAGGGCCTGTAAGTAATGAGGGAGGTGATACACATTTATACCTATCTAACAGTTCTCTGTTGACGGGAGTGTAGGTGGGAAACTTGTCATTAATTTTCACTATTTTGTGTTGTTAAATATTTACATGGATCTCTCATAATACCTTGCTCTTAAATTTATACTGAACTCTATCTAAATTGTGGTATGTATACCATTTATAATGTATTTTTGCTTACTAATGCAATTTCAAGAAGTATACTATCTTTTTAGTTTCTGATAGTCCCCAAATCTCATTTTTTTCTATTTTCATGTTTTTCTTTATAATTTATTTTAACATTACCTTCTAGCATATCTTTGATGGCTTAGGTTTAATTGATTTTCAGATTGACAAAACAGTGCTAAGTAGATTTTATTCGTCATTTTTATACATGTTGGTGTAAAGATTTTCTTTCTAGTCATTAAGTTAAGCCGGTGGCCTCCATGATGTGGTGGGCATCAGTCAAAGGGGTGTAGTAAATAGAGTAACAATACAGAACAAGCAGTGAGACTCCCTAAAGTGCTGCCCACTAGTTGAGAATTAGAACTCTGAACTTGGTTCCCAGCACCCAGCTTGGGAGGCTCACAAAGGCTTGTAACTCCAGCTATAAGGGATCTGGCATACTCTTCTTTCCTCCGCAGGCACCCGGACACACATGACATGTACACATGCAGACATACACATATGCACACAAATAAAATTTAAAATAAACCTTAATACACAATTGTGTACAGTAAATAATATTGTTAAGAAATATCCATTATGCCACTAGCCCATGCATTTATTATATTTTACTGCTACTTAAAGTGTCATTCTATGATAACAATGTCTATTGTCACGCTGGCAGAAGTCGCAGAGTCTTCATTTTTACTGGATCTCTTTACTGAATAATTTTTCTCTTATTCTCAGTTTCATTACTTGCTGTTTTATTAATTGTTCTAGCAGCAGTAGGCCATTATTTCCATCTGTCTATCTAACCTACCAAAACTTACAGACTAGGTGTAAGGTAGCCTAGGCTGTCAAAATTATTATTATATCATTTATGGGCTTGTATCTCTGTAGTAAAGAGATATACAAATATGTGTTTACAGAATGCTAGCCCTCTGAGTGTATGGATTCGAATGCTCTTCTTGTTGTTTTTAAAGCTGTGCCTGTACCAAATGTGTATAGTTTTTTTTATTCATGTCATACTTTACTGAGCAATACAGTATAGAAAATAGTTGTTGTATTTTCTTCATGTGTTGTAAGTAACCTAGTGAAGATTAAAGCATGAGAGGATGTCATATACAAATATCAAGCTATGTACAGAAGTGCATGGGTACACCTGAATTTTTATTTCCTTGGGGCTTATTGGACCATGGGTTATCCCATAAATAATGAGGTATGGCTACATATCTATGTATGTATTCACGTATCTGTCTATACATCATTTCATTCATCTATCCATCCATGTCCTTTGTTTTCTATATGTTCTATTGGTATCATTTCCATAGAAAATAATAATAATAATAATACAGTTTAACACAGTTTATCAGCTATTACACTTTGATATTAAAAGTCTTTTGTAGGACTAGAGACATGGCTCAGTGGTTAAAAGCACTCGCTGACTTGCAGAGGACCTGGGTGCTGTTTGAGTACCTGCAGAGCAGCTCACAATTCCTTACTTCAGTTCCAGGGGACTTGATGCCTTCCTTTGGCTGCTGCAGGCACCAAGCATGAATACACTGCACATTCATCCTGCAGGCAAAACACTCCTGCACATTGAAATAAACAAGTCTTTAAATATATTTTGCTTTTATACATCTAAAATTTTAATACTTAGAATTTCATCATTCATATTATGTTATTTAAATAAAGTTATATTTACTTAAAAATATTTTGCTTTCATAATGCTGTGGAGAATATAGCATGAGTCTAACGCATCAATTTCCAACTTTAGGCAATACCATATATAGTTCACACATGCTACATGAGCACTGTAACATGTTCTGAGCCTCCATAACTGAAGAATTTATACATTATATAATTGTACATTATAAATCACACTGTAATCTCATTTTTCTTTGAATAATCAATTGTTTTTTAGCAATATCACAATAATTTGTAATTTTCTCTGTTTATCCAGGGAGCCATATATCTGATGCCTTTCTTGGATGAAGGATACAGGCTCTGGGGGGTGCATCCTCTCATACTGAAATTTCTCCTAGACCACCTGGACCTCAGTGTGTTGGCTCCAGTGACTTTCAGCCATGAAAGAACTGCCCACAGCTGACACCTGGGATTGTACTATGATACATCATTTTCTAGGTGAGTTCCTCACTGAGCCCAGGGATCTGCCAATATCTTGGGATGACATAGAGAGAATATGACCCTCAGAATTTGATCACTGCAGTCCAAAATCTGTCCTTTTAAATCTGTTGACATCATGGGCTAGCCTCTCCAAGGGAGCCACAGCCAGTCACCTGACTGGTTTTGCCTGCAACCCTCCTGGCCCCTCCTGGTGGAGGAGCATAAATACCAGCGCTTCCCTCCTGACCACAGTGTCTTATCTCAATGTAGTCAGAGTCCAGCCTTAGTCAATGTCAGCTTCCTCTGTCCTGCTCTCCCCAGCCCAGCACAAAGTGACACCTGTGGTGCCTGGGGAAGCATCCCAGGAGCAACTCCTGTAACCTATACTCAGGGATGAAACATACTTTTCTGGGGTTTTTGGTTTGGTTTATTTGGTTTTTGTTGTTGTTGTTTGTTGTTTTTTTCTTGTTTGGTTTTTGTTTTCTCGGACTGTTTTTGTTTTTCACACTGTAGCTCAGACCAGCCTTGAAATAAAACTCAGAATCTTTTGACTCAGCTTTCTTAATGTTGGGATTAGAGGCATGAAACACCATGCCAAGCTTACTATTTTTTTTCTTTTTACTCGTTTTTGCTATAATAATGGAGAATGCCAGAGGAAATACAGCTCTTCTGTAAGGAGCGCAGACTTCTCAAAAGTGTTCATAGCAACTTTTGAAATATATTTTTATTGCATTTTTGTACATTTCATACAATAGATCTTGATCAAATTTAGACTCCCTCCCCCATCCATGCCCCCACATAGCCCCTCCCAAACCTTATATATTCTGTCATATATGTTAAGTCCTATCTGGTCAAGCATTTGTACCCACATGTCCTTTGATGCACGTTTATCCACTAGAGTCTAGTTAGCCTATCTGCATATCTAAAGGAAGATCTACTCTCCCCCACCCAGCAGTAATCAGTTGCCAACAGTTCACAGGCAAGCACCTGCCCACTGCCCATTCCATCGCTCCACACTGAGCCCTTGTCTGATTGTGTTGGCATGGGTCTTGTGCACAATGACACCATTACTGCAAGTTCACACAAGCCATAAGCAAGCTTCCAGTGGCCTCAAAGTCTCTGTTCCTCTGTTTATGAACAAGCCCTGGCTCTTACAATCTTTCTGCCCCCTCTTCCACAACGGTTTCTGAGCCATGGGTGGCTGAAGCTCCATATAGGAGTCCTAGCCTACACTCTGGAGTCTCTTATTCTTTAAAACTTGGCTGGCTGTGACCTTCAGTGTGCATCTGACTCTGTTGTATAAGGAAGCTTTATCGGTGAGAGTTGAGGGATACATTAGTTTTCTTTCTATCCATTGTTCTGCTATGTTTCATGAACCTTGGTTGTAGAGGTTCAACTATAGGTGTGTCACCTAGTACTGGGCATCTCTCAGACATATGTTCTCTGTGCAGTATGTTCATGATTGTAATATCTTCTTAGTCAACTGTTCCTTGGATTAGAATGAAGTGATCCTCTTTATATATTCGGATTAGTTTTAAGTCTATTTTGTTAGCTATTAGAACACTTGATTGCTTCTTAGAGTCATTTGTTTGGTATTTTCCACCCTTTCACCCTAAAGTAGTGTCAATCTGTTAGCCTGTCTTTTCATGGTGTCCCAAATTTCCTGAGTATTACATCAGGTGTTTTCAATTTTTATCATTGTATTTCCTTAAGGAGTCTAGTCCTTAAACTTTGTGCCATGTCCTTGGAGGCCAGAAGAGTACATAAGATACCCTGGAACTGGAATTATGAAAAGTTGTTAGCTGCCATGTGGGTGCTTGGAACTGAACCCAGGTCCTCTGCAAGAGCAGTCAGTGTTCTTACCCAATGAGCGATTTTTCCAGCTCCCTCTTTTTTTATTTAGTAACCCACTGAGTTCAGTTAATGCTACACATATGCACATGGATATGAGGTCATCCCTTGTGATATGGACAACCTACCTGTAGATACCCCCCAAAAGAAAAGTGACTCTTCCTCTCCCAATAGCCAATTTCCAAAAGCTCCTCAGCTGGGAGAGGGTCCTTGGGGGGCCCTCCCCACTCCGTGCTGGCATTTTCAGCTGGCTTACTCTAATGAGGTAACTACAGCTTCTGTGAGTTCATATGTCCAACAGCTGTGTTCTGTCTAGAAGACAGCAGTTTGCAATAATTTTCCTCATCCACTGGCCCTTATGTTCTTTCCCTTTTCTCTTCCTTGATGTTTCCCAAGCCTTGGGGTGGAGGGGAGGTTGATATCAATGTCCCCCATTGGAAAATATTTTCATTCTTTATATTAGTGTCAGCCCTACTTTAAAAATATTGAATTTCACCAGATGGGCATGAAACCAGTGTCCAGTCTACAAAGAGGAGGGTCAACACAGAGGAAACATTTCTTCCATGCTTCCAAGCGGGTCAGCCATGGTTGAGCAGGACCTTTGACTTATCTTCACATAGTTGGAACTGGTAAAAGAAATGAGCCAGGGGCTCCTCCCAAGCCCATGTGACCCCTGAGGAACAGATCCTCAAACAGCCTTAAGAGTAAAAACAAATTGGTTTATCTGGGCCAACTGTAAGGTCTTAAACACTCAAAGGGAAAGTATAACCAAAGATTAAAGGGGTCAACATAATTTTTTAAGAGTCCATATGTATTTTTAAAGGCTACATAACAAGCAAGAACAGATCCTCAAACAGCCTTAAGAGTAAAAACAAATTGGTTTATCTGGGCCAACTGTAAGGTCTTAAACATCCAAAAAGAAAGTATAAGCAAAGATTAAAGGGGTCACTATAATTTTTAAGAGTCTATAATTTTTATGTAGCTACAGGCTACATAACAAGAAACAATGCCAGACAGGAGATATCTTCCTTTGAGTTGTTGGCCAGGATGGCCAAAGGGACTTCTAGACAGTAACCCAGCATAGAACTGGGAAAATGAACAGCAGACCCCAATCTTATCTAAAGGAATATAGACAACTGACTACTGCTAGATGAAGAACAGGTGATCTTCCTAAAACGAGGGTCTCTAGATAGGCTGACTAGATTGAGCAGATGGACAAGCGCTGGGGAATGGCTGGGGGTACTGACAACACAGTGGATAGTAACAGGGATGACAGAGTATATGGGCTCCAGTGGGGTTGCGGGGGGAGCTATGGGAGGGTGCCATTTGGGAAGTGGGTATATAGATGAATAAGATTGTTTGGGATGTTCTGTACGATATACACACAAAAAATCAACTAATAAAAAAAACCTGAGTTATATTTGAGGAGGAAGCATAAAAATTTACTTCATGTTAATTACTTAAAGTGATAAACATTACCAATGAAATCTACCTGATGACTTTATAGCCATACTCAGGTGCCAAGGATCCAGGTGTAACCAATTGTAACTAGTAATAATCAAATACATAGGGATTAGAGATGCATGTGCAAACATGTGAGTGTTAGTAGCATTAAAAATGAGTCTATAGGAAACAACATATTTTTAAATAGAATGGAGATCTTTTTTAAAGGTTAAAAACTCATTCAATTCTATGTCTTTTGGTTTATACTGAGTTCAATATTGTATAACTGTATTAATCCAACTGTGAACCTAAAAATTTACAGCCACTTTAGAAAGAGATGTATCTTTTCTCTGGAAATTGTTATTGAGTATGTTAAAGCTGTAATGAAATGCTTCTTCTAATCATGTGGTTATTAAATAAATAAAAAGTACTGAATTTCATAAAAGAAATATTGTTATCAAATTGGAAAGATAATGCATATCTCTTGGTTTCTGTATCTGGTTCCAAATACCTGTTTCTAAGACAATGTCTGTATGTGGTGTCAGAAGGTTTTATATTGAATTGAAATATTGACACAGGAAAGCACTGACTGCTATGTAAGTAAATCCATGAATTGTGGAGTAGGCATTGAAATCTGCTGATGCACATCCCTACATGACCTGAGGTGAGCAGGAGGAAGGGAGAGGTCCATGGCATGAAAGACACAGTTCCTGATGCTTACCATGGACTTGGGCTGCAGCAAGCATTTTATCTTCCCTTCTGCCAGAGCCTGAGTTCTTCCTGAAAGTGTGTTTCCTTGCATGATTGCTCCTGCTCCTTCCTCAGGCATAGTGCTGGAGCTCAGTTCACAGACACTTAAGACGATGGTTTATGTACATGCTAGGTGAGCCTCAGGAGGAAGAGTCTGCTCAGACAAGGTGAGGGTCTATGTTTCAGGGACTCACATGCCAGACAAATGCAGCTGCTGAGTCCCAACCTGTGAGCAAAGGCACTTCCTCAGTGTGATGAGTCCTTTGAGGAAATGGCTCTTACTGATCAGTTTACAGTAAACACAGTGTCCTTAGCTGGGGGAGGGCACACATTCACTACAGCCAAGAGATCTGTGAGACTAGGGCATTCCTGATGTCTGCCTCTATTCAGGCATCCATAGCCTCATTCCTAAATGCTGTGGTTCTCATATGCTGGGCATAATTCTCTAGTTTCTCACAACCAGGAGCTCTCTCTCATGTGAGCTCTTTCTGAGGTGAGTCATGTAACTATGAGCTGTTAATCATCTTTACCACCTGTTCCTCAGTCCTGAGGACAGTTAGACTTGTCAGAGGTGGACCCAGGAAGGCTCTGTGCCCTGTGTTGTGGGTGTACCTCCATGGGAGGAAGAAGTTGCTTAAACATTATAAAGGACCATTGAGCAACTGTGTAAATGCCAATTTATTTGAACCACTGACATCTTTTGACTTCTGAGAAGGATCACAGCGCCCCCTGGTGGCCTCATTTTCCTTAGCTATGTGTTTTCATTTAACAGATAACCACTTTTCATCACATCAGTACTAAATTTCTCACATTGATTCACATTCATCACCTTTCTCTCCCTTACTCATTCTTGTTTACTAGTATTCCTCTCATTTTTATGGCATTTTCCCTGAGTGTTCACTTTAGTGCTTTGAATGAACAAAACATATTGTTTTCATGGCCAATGAACAGATTTATTTTGAACCTCATATGGAATGTACCTCAAACTGAGTGGCTTAACTGAGAATTATTGTTAGTAAGTTAAGGAATTAAGTGAAAGAAAATAGCCAAAAATTGAGGGTTAAAATTCTGATTACCACTTAACTGGGCACTAGAGAGTTATCTACACTTTCAAGTCCCTTTAACATTCTGGACAACCAGCTGAATGAATTTCCTGGTTGATAATATTCTTTTTGTCATGTCCAGCATTGCATATGACTCCACTGAAAGAGGAAACCCATATCAGAGTAGCAGTTGGAAGAGCTCCCTCTGCTTAAACTTATAGGACATGTTTTGTGGCTTAACACATGATCTGCCATGGAAAATAGCCCATGCTAAATTTTAAGGAGGAGGCCCATGTGCACAAGATGCGATAGCAGTGTGAGAAAGGCCTCTCATCAGGAAGTGCAGAATTCTCCCAAACTCTAGAGTAGGGAGAGTAGTTCCCAGATCTCTGATTGAATCCCACTTCTCAGAATCAATTCTGTTGAATTCATACTTTGGAGAAATGGGGACGGTACACTGAGAATCATTCTGGCATGGCTAACCATTGGAGAACACACTTGGGTAAAACCTACTAGAGTTCTAGAAGCATGGTCATAGACATTTTACTTTGTACAGGCTTAATAATCTATGTGATAGTGAGTAAAAAAATAAGAATCGGTGAATCAGAGTAAGTACTCTCTTGCATGTGATGAATGATTGCTCTCAATATTTTTTATTTCTAATTTTATTAATATATTAGTTGTATATTAATGTGTTTACTTTGACTTTTTCTTTAACATTTTTCTTTATTATTTTATTTCATGTGTATGAATGAATTGCCTGCTTGTATATAAGTGTGGTGCAATGCCCTCAGAGGTCAGAAGAAGGTGTCAGATCCTCTGGAACTGGAGTTATGAATGGTTGTTAGCCAACATGTGGGTGCTGGGAATCAAACCTGGGTCCTCTCCAAGAACATCCAGTGCTCTTAACTACTGGCCCATCTCCTTAGCCCCAACATTTTCACATGTGTATAAAATATGTTTTGATCATAACCATCCCCCATTACACTCTCCTGTCCCCCTCCCATTCACACTGATGCCTTTCCTCTTCCCAAACCTATCCTTTGGCTTTCATATTTATTTTATTTTGGTTTAGGTTTTGCTAACCCAATGCATTTACTTAGGGTTGATTATATGACCTTGAGTAAGGGGTTATTTACAGGAGCATGGGCAAATTACCAGTGGGTACACACTAAAGAAAATCTCTCCCCTTCTCCAAGAAGCCATTAACTGATAATTGCTCCTCTGGGAAAGGTGGGGCTTCATAGCCCCTCCACCATCAATAATGCAATACTGGCAGGGCCAAAATTAGGTATTGTGCAGGTAATAAAATCTGCTGTGAGTTCATGCATGCACTGGCTGTGACATGTATGGAAGACAGTGCTCCACAGCCATCTTCGCCTTACCACAGCTCTTCCATCCTCTGCCCCCTCTTCCCTTATGTTCCCTGAACCTTGGAATGGCTAATATAGATGTCCCATTTATGACTGAGCGTTCAACAGACATTCATTCTCAGCACTTTAAACTGTTACATGTCTACAATAACTACCACCCGCTGCAAAAATAAATAGAAATGTCTTGACTAAAGATGTGAGCAGCACTACTTTATGGACAAAAACATAAATATTTAGAAGGTAGTTTTAAGAGCCAATGTCTACTTCTAAAAGTACTGCAGTAGATTCTCCACTGGGGTTCATGACCTCTGTAACCATGGACTTTGCCCAGGGTACCAGCAGCAGACAGGCTTTCTCTCCAGTGGAAGAGGCCTCACATCAAATCAGAAAGCAGTTAGTTATCTCCATATTATTTATGGCACTATTATACCAGTGAGCGCATCTTGCCTAGCCAGTTGATACTGTGGTACAAGAGTTTTTATCTCAGTAAAACTGTTGATGATTTTTCTTCCTCAGCAGCCTATTTGCCATTCTCCAACCATATGAAAGCTAGCCAGCAAAAGAAAGATTCCAGAGCAGCTCCAGCTTGATTTCTCTTTGCCTTGCAATCAAAGTGCGTTTTATCTTCAACAATAGTGTCCTACCACTTAGTTCTGATGAGAAACCAAGAGTAGTAGCTGTGAGATGTATTTGTTTGGGGCCTTGGTGCCTCTGTGACCTGTTCATATGGAGGTAGCACTCCCTTGTCACTGGGATTTTCATTTCATAACCTACAGCTTCAGGGAGAGCCTGAAGGTACACAGTATTTCATTCAAACATTACTATAAATTTATTATTTAATTGGATTCCAATGTAGCAAGTTTCCTCAAAGCTTTGCCATGGATCCTTGAGTTTAGCTGGCACCTCCTGTCCCCTATCTCACCACCCCCTGCTTCAGAAGTGGTCTTAGCTCAGCTAGAGCAAGGTACAGCTGCTGAGCACATGAAGAACCTTCTGCAGGGCTAGTAGGTTCTTGCTGTAGTTCCTCAGAAGCCAAAGTTGGAGTGACAGAAAGGGAAGTAAGGGTTATCTGTGGGGAACCCAGATACTCAGCACAGGTCTTCAGCTGAGTGTTAGACTCTCAATGGGTAAGACAAGGGAAGGGATCCCTTGAACTGCACCAAGGGCTCAGGAACAAGTCCTCAGATGATGGGGATTTGGGATTCAAGGATGGCAGGTAGGGTGGTACTACCTGTGAGATTTGTTAACAGCTCAGCCCATACTCAAGTGGTGGGGTTTAGGGTCATGGGAGAAGGTGCTACCTGTTAGATGCAAGCCAGGTTCAGCATGCAGATCTTTAGGTTGGAGATAGCTTGGGCTCATTGGTGGGGTGCTACTTGAGAGAAGGATGCATAACTCTGAGCTTAAATCTTTGAGTTACAGGAGAAGGAGGCTTAAGATAACAGTGGATGACAAAGGGGCAGTGCTACCTGTGAGGCATGCAAATGGATCCTTAGTGGTTGGAGCTTGTGGTTCTATTTTGTGGTGTTTTGAGACAGAGTCTTACTCTGTATCTCAAGCTGACCTGGAATTCACAACGAAGCTCAGACTAAATGCAAGTTTGTGGGTAATCCTACTGATTAAGCCTTACAAATGCTAGGATTGTAGGCATAAGCCACCGTATCAGGCTTTGAATCTTATTTTTTCTACTTGTTCTTATTGATTTTTTGTGTATTTCATACAGAACATCTCAAACACCCTTAATCATCTTTATACCCCCATCCCCACCGGCACCCTCCCGTAGCCCACCACTGGAACCCATATGCTCTGTTATCTGTGTGGAGGCCCAATTTGATAATTCAGTGACCCCAGATATTCCCCAGTACAAGTCTATCCACTGAGGTCCAGTCAGCCTATCTAGAGTTTCTTGTTTTAGGAAGACCAGCTCTTCCTCACCTAGCAGTAACCAGTTGCCAGTGTTTCTTTAGCTAAGATTGAGGTCTGCTGTTCATTTCCCCAGTTATATGCTGGGTATTTGCCTGAGTTTGCATAAGACTTGTGTATGCTGACAGCATTGCCATAGACTCATATGAGCAGAGTCCCGGGAGTTTGTAAGACTCTGCTTCCATAAGGTCATTCACCTCCTCCCTGGCTCTATAATCTTTCTGCCTACTCTTCCGCAATGGTCCCTGAGCCCTGGGTGAGTGTAGTTTAATATAGGATTCCTGTCCAAGGACCAGCAATCTGCAGACTCTTAATCTTTACGTTTTGTCCATTTGTGAGCTTTTTTAAAAAATAAATAATTTATTGAGAATTTCATACATGCATATAAGGTGTTTTGATCAAATCCATGCCCACTCCCTCCCCTCCAACTCCTCCCATATCTCCCTGTCACTTTTTTCTGATAACTTCACGTACTCGTTCTTCTTCTTTGATTTATTTATATTTATGGGGCTTTTGGCTACTCTAACATTCCCCCCCTCTGAAGAGGTAATCCTAAACTCATTTAAGGATTAGAAACTAGCTTCTTTGGGGTTGTTTTACCCTAACTGCCTAGCCAATTCCTACCTCCTATTCATATCACACCATCCTCTGAAGAGGTTACCCAAATTGCCAATAGGGAAGAGGGATGCAGACCGCTCTGGCTTCTTCCATGCTGAACAGGGACACAGAGTGAGGCAATTGGAGTACCCCTTCAGTGGGTCTATCTAAAAGACTCCCTAATTGCATAACTCTTATCTCTAAGGGGAAAAGAAAGTCATTGAATCGTGAATAGGAGATGTGAAGGAGAAGTAAAGGCAAGAGTAATTAGCATTACAAGTTCTAGACAGGGAACTAGAAAAAAGTCAGAACAGGGCAGTTGTCAAATGTTCATATGAGTCCATTGGAATTTCTTGAAAAGGCTTCCAAAAGCATCCTTCTATTGGGTTTCTCCTCATTTTTCCTTTGTCTTCCAAGGCTGGACTCTAGAGTGATGGATTCAGTATTTGCTTTCAAGCATTTTGATAGCTGTTGGAGTGGTTAGAATCAGTGTCAGTTCCCTCTCAAAGGCTTCTAGATAGGGAGAGAGGGGAGAAAATTAATTTAGCCATCATTTTAGAACAATAGTTGGGAGTCTCACTCAACTATAGGTGGGCACTACAGTATTGCAGATCAAGATTTGAAGTATTACATCTGAGCAGCACTTTCTGGTTAGGAACAAAATCAGCAATGAGAAATAATTGTCTAAATAACTTTTTATATAGACTTAAGCTTAATGTCTTGGAAGTGTAATCCCTTGAACTCTTAAAGAAATATATTGATGACTTTGCTCTTTGGTTATGCTTTCTTTTTGGTGTTTAAGACCATACAGTTGGCCCAAATAAATCAATTTTCTCAACCCTATCTGGCTTCACTTGAAAGCATGAATGAGATGTTTCCTCTGAGTTAACCCTCCTCTTTGTAGACTGGACACTGGTTCAAGTCAATCTCGTGGGGTTTCCATGTCCTCCCTGAACAAAAGGACAGGTGATTCACCACAGTTACAGGACATTTTGAGAGATGTTCTGTAGTCCCCTGGAACTTGGTCGACATTGGAGGGCAAGGGGCAAAACCTGTCCTTTAAGTCCCTCTGACCACACTAGTATAGGCCTAAAACCATGGCTGTTAAACATCCAATAAGGTTAGTTCCACCAGTCTGGTACTTTTAATTATCATGTGCTATGTAGATAAGGCATTTGAGGGCTTTTGTCTTCCTGGCCCTCTGTTGCATGAGGGATCTTCATTAATGAGAACTGAGAGATCGATTAGTATAGTCTGTTCTATATTCCATGTGCCTTAGGTGTAGAGGTTGCATTGTAAATGTGTCATTTAGGCCTGGGAAATTCATAGACAATGTCTGTGTGTGACCAGTTTTGGCACTTGGTAATAGTCTCCTTCTGGTGCAAAATAAGCTTCTTTGACGACTGGTGAATGGGATGTTTGTCTGTAATATAAGGATACATCTTTTCCACATAGCTAGAAATTATGTTAGTTCAGGGATGTGATAGACTTGGGGTTTTCTCTGAGATTGATGACCTCTCCACCCATGTGTATTTAGTTATATTTATAGTACCACACTTGAGTTTCCTCTCATTGAGTGGGCTTTTAGTCCAATTAGGTAACTGTTGATTGCCCCCAAGATAAAAGTGCCTCTACTGCACCAATGATGTATGCTGTGCTGGCCACTTATGTGGTTATTTGGTCTTGAAGCTGGTATTAGATCATGGATTGATATTTTCCCTTGGGACCTTCATAGTGCTCTCCAAAGCTATGAGAGCTAGCCTTCAGGGAAAGTCATTTTAGGTCAGCTCCAGCTCTATTGCTCCAAATCCTATATAGGTAGTATGTTCTGTCTGCAGCACTAGGATCTTACCTTCAAGTTCTGGGAGGCCATCAAGTGCTATGGCAATGGCCTGTTTTGGGTGTCTCTTGGGCTACCTTGGCCAACAGCTCATGAAAGAAATCTCCTCTTTGGCACCGTTTCTTGGAATGTAACCTTTAGTTATATACAAGGACTTGTATAGATCATGTAAAGATACTATATGTGTAATTTGTCCTTAGGTTATTGAACTAATGATTCGCTTTGCTTTTTTTAAAAAAAAACTAATAAGGCATTATTTCTCCTTTCTCTCTCCCTGTCTAACTGTTCAGCCATGGCTTCCCCATTTAAAGTGTCCCCATTGTCCCCATTTTTCCCTTCATAATACCAGTCTCTTATGGTCCCACCTCTCTTGAACTCCTTCTTTTCCCTTATCCACAACATTCCTTGTGTAACTCTCCCTTCCCCCTCCCATTTAAATAGCCTCATTGTTACCCATTGCTCCCTTAGTAACACCTGTCTCCTACTGGTCTTTTCTCTCGGGTTCTTTATTTCCCTTTACTTCCCTGGTTCCTTTTCATTATTCTGGTTCCTGTGGTTACATCTGGATACATAATCACATGTGAGGATTTGGTGCTAGGATCCACATATGAGGGAGAACATACATCACTTGTTTTTCTGAGTCTGTGTTACTTCACTTAATATAACAGTTTCTAGTTCCTTCCATTTATCTGTAAGTTTCATGATTTTGTCTTCCTTTACAGCAGAGTAGACCTCCACTGTGTAGATGTACCACATTTTCATTATCCACTTATCAATTGAGGGACACTTAGGTTGCTTCCGTCTCTTAGCTATTGTGAAAACAGCAGCAACAAACATGGATGTACAAGTGTCTCTGCAATAGGATGAGTTCTTTGGGTATATGCCAAGGAGTGGTATAACTGGATCAAATGGTAGGTTCATTTTTAGTTTTTTAAGAGTTCTCCACACTGCTTTCCATAGGAGTTGCACGAGTTTGTAATCCCACCAGCAGTGAATGAGCATTTCCCTTTCCCCACGTCCTCTCCAGCATTTGATATCATTTGTTCTCTTGATCTTAGCCAGTTTGACCAGGATAAGATGAATTCTTAAAAGTGTTTTTAATTTGCATTTCTCTAATTATTAATGATGTTGAATACCTTTTAAGATGTTTCTTAGCCATCTTTATTTCTTCTTTTGAGAACTCTCTGTTCAGATGCTTAGCCCATCTTTTAATTGGGTTACTTGCTTTTTAAGTAAATTAAGTAGGAAGGGATATAGATCTTCTTCAAATGTCTTGTAGAATTCTGCTGTGAAACCGTTGGGACTTGTGCTTTTTTCAGTCGGGAGATTTTGTATTACTGTTTCAATTTCCTTGTGTGCCAGGAGTCTGTTTAAGCTGTTGAGCTCTACTAGATTTAACTTTGGTGATTCCCATGATTTTAGATATACATCTATTGTTTTAGGTTTTCAAATTTAATATCATACAGGTTTTTTAAAGTATTCTCTAATAATGTTCTGGATCATTTGTTGTCTGTTATAATATTTCCCCTTTTATCTCTGATTTTGTTGATTTGGAGTTGCTCTTTATTTCTTTTGGTTAACCAGGCCAAGGTTTGGTCTATCTTGTTTATCTTTTCAAAGAACCAGCTCTTTATTTCTTTTGGTTAACTGGGCTAAGGTTTGGTCTATCTTGTTTATGTTTTCAAAGAACCAGCTTTTAGATTTGTTGATTCTTTGCATTATTTCCTTTGTTTCTATTTCTTTTATTTCTACTCTGATTTTTGTTATTTATTCTTGTCTATTGGATTTGAGTTTGATTTGTTGTTGCCTTTCAAGTGTATTGAGTTGCAATGTTAAGTCATTTATTTGTGTTCTTTCTGCAGTCCCTCTAAGGACTGCTTTTAAACTGCCCCAGAGGTTTTGTTGTGTTGTATTATACTTTTAATTTACTTCCAGGAATACTTTCATTTCTTCCTTAATTTCTCCTTTGATCCATCCATCATTCAAGAGTGTGTTAATTTCCATGAGTTCATATAGTTACTAAGGCTTCTTCCGGTGTTGATTTTAAACTTCATTGCATTGTGGTCTGATAGAATGCATGGAATTATTTCAGGTGTGTGTGTGTGTGTGTGTGTGTGTGTGTGTGTGTGTGTGTGTGTGCTGAGGCATATTCTGTGCTCCAATATGTGCTCAATTTTGGAGGAAATTCCATGGGGCACTGAATAGAAAGCATAATCTTTGGTGCTCCAGTTGATTATCTGGTGGGTGTCTGTTAGGTCCATTTGATGTAGGTATTGCTTAATTCAAAAGACTCTCTGTTTATTCTTTTTCCCATTGACCTGTCTAATGGAGACAGTGTGGTTTCAAAGTCATCTACTCTTAGTACGTTGGGATTAATCTATGTCTTAAAGTCCTGTAGTGTTGTTTCTCTGAAGTTGGGTACATAAAATTTGGTGCATCTATATTCAGGATTGTAACATCATCTTGGTCAATTGTTGCTTTGATCAGAGCGAAGTGTCCCTCTTTTTCTCTTCTGAATGGTTTTAGTTTGAAGCCTATTTTTGTCAGATATTAGAATTGCAGCTTCTGCTTTTTTCTGAGTACCATTTCCTTGAAATATATTTTTTTTCATTCTCTCACCTCAAGGTAGTTTCTGTCCTTGAAGGTGAGATGGTTTTCTTGCAGACAACAAAAATATCAATTTTGTTTATTAATCCATTCAACTAGCCTGTGTCTTTTGACAAGGGAGTTCAGTTCATTGATACTTAAAGTTATTATTGAAAGGTGTGTATTGATTCCTGTCATTTTAAATTGTTTGCATTCTTGGTCTAACTGCGTTTCCACAGTTCTACCTTCATTCAGTTTCTTTCTGTTACCCCTTGGGTAGAGTCATTCTTTTCTTCAGCTCTTTGTATTGCTTCAGGAATTCTCTGAAGGCCTGGTTTTTTGGACATGAATTCTCTCAGGCTATTTATGTTGTGGAAGATTTTTCTTTCCCCTTCAACTATAATAGACATCTTTGCTGAGTAAAGTATCCTGGGTTGGCATCTGTGGTCATTTAGAACTGGGAATACTTTGGTCCAGGCTCTTCTGCCTTTCGTAGTTTGTACTGAAAAGTCATTTGTAAATCTGATGGATTTTCCTTTATTTATGACTTGTTTTTCTTTTTCTTCTTTCAGTATTCTCTCTTTGTTCTGTACATTTAGTGTTTTTCCTATCATATGTCATGGGGAGTTTCTTTTCTGGTCCTGTCTCTTGTAGTGTTCAATGTGCTTCTTGTATTTGTATGCACATGTCTTTCTTCAATTTGGGGAAATTTTCTTCTACAATCCTGTTGAACATGTGCTGCATACCATTATCCTAAGATTCTTCTCCTTTCTCTATGACTATGATGTGTAAATTTGGTCATTTCATGGTGCCCCACATTTCCTGCATATTCAATTCCTGTGTTTTCTTATTTTTTTCATAACCTCTGCTTAAATGGTTTAATTTGTTATCTTTATTCTGGTTTCCATTTCATTTATTTTATTGGTGAGGCTTTCTCCTGTCATTTCTAATTGGCTTATTGAGTGTTTTACTTCTTTCTTCATTTCAGCCTGAGTTTTCGTCACTATTTCTAACTCTTTTGTGAATTCAGTCAGAAGTGTATCCCTATTTTGTTTTAGTTCTCTGATTTGTTTGTTTTCTTAACTTCATTGAGTTCTTTGATCGTGTTTATAATTGCTCTTTTGAATTTTGTGTCCTGGGTTATCCCTAGGGGTTTCTAGTTGTAGAACTCTTGTATAGGGTTGTTGGTGCTTGGTGGGGACATATTATCTGGGTTTTTCATGTTAATATTTTTTCATTGTGACTTTGGCATGTGGATTTCTTTTTTGTTGTTGTTTGTTTCTGATTCTGGTATGCTACTCAAGCCTTCCTTTGTTGAGTTTAAGTCTGTTTCTGTTTGTATACTTGATGTGCCTTTGTGTTTTCTTATTGGGTATGAAAAGCTGGTTGGTCTAGGCTTCAGGTTCTCTATTTTGATTTTATATTGTAGGGGCCGGATGGCTCTAGTCCATCTACTCAGGATTTCCAGCAGAAGCCCAAGTTGGATGAGGATCAGATGCTCTCAGGCTCCCTCCTAAGGTCTGGGCTCCTCTAGTCAGCAGGCACAGTACAATTTGGGAAGCCTTCTAGGTGGTGGTTGGATCCAGGCGTTCTCAGTCTGCAAAGGTCTGAAGCTGTACTAAAGGGTAGAGAAGCCTAACACTGCAGCAGTGGGAGTGGCTATAGGTGGTCCCAATGTAGGGGGATGGAAAAGACATGATTTGGAGGATAGTCCAAAGATCTGGGGTGCTAAAAGCAAAAGTGTGTCTGTGCCCAAGGCTAGAAGGAGATCAGGATGTGAGCTCCAGAAGATTGGAGTTGCTCAGGTTGTAGGGGAGTCAAGGTGCCATGGGTGGGATTGGAGTTACCAGGGAAGAAGGCTGGTTTAAGGAATTCAAGGCAAGTTAAGGTTTCAGAAAGGTAGGATAGAAGGATGGTCTCAGGTGTGCAAAGGCAGGTTGGGGGTCGGGAGAGCCTATAGAGGCTCTAAGAAACTAGACTGATGAATTTAACTGGTCTGGCTGCAGAGGGTCAGGACACAGTGGGTGGGTCTGGGCTAAGAGGGTAGTCCAGAGATCTGGGGTGCTAAGAGCAGAAGCAGGCCTGTGCCCAAGGCTAAAAGGAGAACAGGGTCTGAATCAAATTTTTAAAGGGGATATAAGATATTTGGATAAATTAGAGATGTATAATTAACCTCCAAATTTATGTCAATCTATTAAAACAAAGTGTTGAAGAGTTTAAAGGATTTTTAAATGATTTGATACAAGAAATCATTTAGACATCGCCAATGTTGTACCACATCTGTGCCAATAAATGTTTTCATCAATTGTACTTTTGTGTATTTGGGGGTTTTTGTATACAAATTACCTTCTTGTATCTGGAAGGAAGGACACTAAACTGTTACCCATGATCTATACTCCCCAGTGTTACTTCCATGATGAACTTTCATACATGATAGTATTAAGTGAACTTTCAAAAGAAATTAATTTTAAACTTGGTTAACCTCACATGATCTAAATACATATGTCTAATATGGGCTGGATCTAACTGGTTGAAGACTTTAAATGAGGACTGAAGCAGTCTGTGAGGTCAAGGTAACTACCCTGCTGGGCTTGAAGAAAGAGTTCCCAAGAGTCATTTACTTCCAAAAAATTAATTATTTCAAGAATAACTTGAGCATAGAGAACCCTGAGCTTTACATGCAGCTGCAGCCTCTGCAAATGACTAGATTTCAACCTCATCAGGCTCAGCTGGACAGCACCAACAGTTCCAACCCATTTAAGTGTGACAATATGAATGAAGAAGTAAAAAACTCAATGGGAGTGCAACAAGGGACTTTTAATGGAGCAGTTAGCATCCATATTAGGTTACAGCAGTGTTTTTTCAGAGAATGATATTAATTGCATTTACTTTCATAATAATACCAGTGACATGATACATATAGATATGCTGTATGTGAAATTTAAGAAAATGTACCAAATTTAGAAAACAGATTTCTATATTAAAATTGAACATACCATTAATTAAGGAATTAAGAAAAAATATTAATATGTTGTGAGTAGAGTATATTATGATTAACATTGAGAATACCTTTTATAAAATTTATGTTTAGAGGAGTCTTATTAAATTTCACTTTTGTGTACAATATTAATGCCTGTACATGAAGGACATAAATGGAAAATCTTTATTCTTCCAGTCTTACACAGGACAGTATTGATTGTAAATAGACATGGAATGCCTAAGCTCAATCAGGTATGTGTCTTTTGTCCACCTGGCCCTTACTTGCATTTATTTTTTATTAAATTTTTTAAATTGAGCTTTTAAAATTGCATACATTTCCCACTCACATCCAGACCCCCTCCCCTAGCCCCCCCCGACCTTATGCACTCTGTCATACATGCTGAGTCCTATTCATTCAGGTGTTTGTACTCAAATGTCCTTCAGGGAAAATCGTCCACTGGTGTCTAGTCAGCTCACCCAGTGGTCGTATGTAGGTCATACTCTCCCTCACCCAGCAGCAACCAGGCTCAAATAGTTCTTGATCTAGTACTGACCCTCCACCTACTGCTCATCTCCCCTTTGGGCCTTTGTTTAATTGAGCTGACATGCCATCACTGCCATCACTGCCACAGGTGCACATGAGCAAGCATGGAAGCCTTCATCTCATATGTACATGAACCAGCCCTGGTTCTTACAATCTTTCTGCTGCCTCTTCCACAATGGTCCCTGAGCCATTGGTGGATGAGGTTCCATATAGGAGTCCCACCCTACACTCTACAATCTCTTATTCTCCAGAACTTGGCCAGTTGAAGCCTGTGTGCAGCACACTCTGATGTACATGGAAACCTCACTAGTGAGAGTTGAGGGGTGTATTAGCCCTGTCTCTAACCTTTATTCCACTATCTTCCATGAGCCATGGGATTACAAATGGTACTGCCACTATGGAAATCGGTGTAGAGAACTCTTAAAGAATTAAAGCTAGATCTACCACATGATGTAGCTATACCACTCCTTGACATATACCTAATGGACTGGATATCCTACTACAGAGATATTTGCTGAGACATGTTTATTGTTTATTCACAGTAGTTAGGAAATGGCAACACCTAAATGTTCCTCAACCAGTGATTCCCAATGAAAATATGGCACATCTATACACTTCTAGTCAATAGTAAAGAAAATCATGAAACTTGTAAGTAAAAAGATGGAACCAGAAACTATTTTACTAAGCACTCCAGACTCAGAAAAATAAGTGACTCGTGTTTTCTCTCATTTGTGGAGCTTAGATCCAAATTCTTAGATGTGAGTGTCCATCCTGATGCAACCACGGGGCCAGGAAAATGAAAAGGAATCATGGGGGCAGAGTTTATCATGTATTTTGTTGCTCAAGACTTTCCTACAGCCCAAGTTCCTAGTCAATTCAAAATACTCGATGAATATTTTTATTTTTATAATTCTTGTCAATAAACTAAGCCACTACTGTGTGAATAAATAGCAATAATAAGTTATACTTTATTTTTGTCTTTTATGACTTTTTTATTCTTCCTAAAATTTCAGCTTTATTTTTAAATACTTATTTATCAATTTTAATTTATTTAATTTTTAATTGGCAATGCATATATACATAATCACAGAGACACACAAATTACACACACATATATATATGTATAGATAATTTATTTGTCTTTTGTTGAGACCAAACATACTTCTATAATACATGAACTATGTAGTAAATATCATTACGTATTTACAAAAACATATATGAGGCTGGAGATCATGTTAAGTGAAATTAGGCAGCCACCCTCCAAATTCACACATTATATAACCTTATGCATATATGGAATCAAAATAAAGTTGATCTAGTGTGAGTTATGGTTGCCTAAAAGACATGTACACATGTACACAGACGTACCACTAAATGGATTTATTGTATTGTGTGTGTGTGTGTGGGGGGTGTGTGTGTGTATAAAATAATAACAAAAAGAAGACAAGAAATTTAAAAGGAGGGAGGGGCACATGGAAGGAGATGGAGACAGGACTGGGAGGTTTGGAAATGATGTAATACATTACATATGCATAAAATTCTCAAAAAATAAAAACCAGTAGATTCATTTAGGACCCAATAGAACCTGCCTGAGAAACAGCAGTAGGGGCAGTTGAAATGGTCAAGTCTAGTCAGGCTCTCTGTCACTTAATGATACCTTTTTCACTTTGATTTAAAAACAGTTTCACAATCACAGAATTTGTTCTTGGTTCTCAGAAATAATATGCAAAATCTTCAGTTTAGAAAGAGAAAAGATTCAACCTGTATAGTGAACTACTTTCTCCATGTTTTGTACTTTCCAAATTGAACATGCATAAAACGGCATATTTATGTTGTGTTATATGCTATTGACAAACTTTTCACAAATCTAACCCCACAAATTCTCAATTACCCTTATTGTAATGTCAAATAAAGTGTATATCTCATAGCAACTAATTCTATTATCAGAAATCATTTAAGAAAGTCTTTCTGAACTCCATCCAGGCTCCCCAGATCAATACAAGTAAAAATCAATTATGGGACGCTAATGAAGGTAAATTTAAATAGAGCACTTTCCCTAGCGTATACAAGATCTCCACTCTTGAAGGAGAAGAAGTTGAATAGGAGGAGCAGTGGGAGTTGGAAAAGAGTGTGAAGTTAGAAAGAATAAAAGATTAGTATAGATATTAGAGCTATCAACTTAAATTATAATAAAAATTATTGCTTTATTAATTTTGTAATAATTTAATCACAAGTTTATCAATATCACAAATTCTCAGAATCTGAGATCCTTCCTCAGTTTAACAGCACATCCATCTTTTTTAAAGATTTATCTTTTTAATTACGTGTATATATGTGTGCCTGTGTGGGGGTTATGTGCATGTGAGTGCAGGGGCCCACGGTGGCCAGGGGCTTCAGATCCCCCTGGATTCAGAGTTACAGAAGGTTGTGAGCTGCCAATGTGAATTCTGTAAATTAAACTTGGGTCCCCTGGAGGAGCTGTATGTGCTCTTTACCGCAGAGCAATCTCTCCAGTCCCTTCTCCATCTTTTGAGCAATTATATGATAAATAACTGCTATAAAACTATTATGAAGAATGGGGAATTTGAGTCTGTTAGAAAGAGAAAAGGGAAGACAAAATGTTGAGTAAAGGCATTTCGAATCAATAGAATACTGAAAGAGTAAACAGAAATATCAACATAAAAATAAGGTGGACACTACATAGATGCTGACGATCAGGAGCAATGAAAGGAAAATGAAAACCAGTAAAGAAAGCAAATGAAGGAAGAAAACCACGGGGTTTGTTGGGATCGTTGAACCTGAGCACTTCCCCTCGATGTGCTACACTATGTGAAATCATCCTCCACCTCGGAAGTTTATGTAACAACAAGTAAAAATCCACTTCAGTATGTGCAAAAATAGCGTTCAATGACTATTCTTGCCAAAAGTTCAAAATTACTCAGCAATTTGTGCCTACAAATAGAAACTTCAAATCATGCCTAGAGAGGATTGCTCATGACTTCTAGGAGGCTCCCAGGTACTTCTGGCAAGCGACTGAGATAGTGGATAAAATTAATCCACTTCTGTCTGAGCAATAGATGATTTTTCTCATATTTCCCAAAGTCAGAATCAGCTGTATTATTCCTCTCCTAAGAAACAGACATTATTTGAAGTGACTCAGTATTTCTGCAAATCTGATTTTCATCTAACTAACATCGGTTACAAAGTGCTGTGAAAACTTTTGCAAGAATCTAATTGAAGTCTGGTTTCCATTACAGACTCTGAATTTCTACTCTCTGTTATTCTACAAATCATGTCTCTTTTCAAATAGTATATATTCTCATATACACACATAAACACCTACACATTCATACATATCCAAATGCCCAGACCCAAACACACATGCACATTACCTATACACATTTCTCTATGCTTCTTGTATAGATAGTAAAGACTTCATATAATAAACACAGAGACCACATGTGGCCTCCGTGTTTTACAAAAATAACAAATCTAAGGAAGCTCAGTGTCAAACAAACCTGGTTTTGTGCCTACTCTATTACCAAGTCTTGTGTCACAAGCTAAGTTATATGTCTCTGAGATTTTCTTTTTATTTTATCAACTTCCAAGGACTTCTTATCAGAAACTGATTGCTACTGGGTGAGGGGGAGTGTGCCTTACTTACAATCTCTAGATGGGCTGATTAGACTCCAGTGGATGAATTTTCACTGAATGACGTCTGGTTACAAATGCTTGACTGGATAGGACTTAACATGTATGGCAAAATACATGAGGTCCAGTGGGGGTTGAACTGAGCATGGGCGCTTTCATGTAATTATTTTCAAATACTATTACAAAATGTAGAGCAAAGTATTTCTCCTCCTCTCTCACAGAACTCATATAACACCTAAGACATCAGGTGTATATGTATGTCCCCACACACAGCTTGCATCCATATGTAAGTAGAGATTTAGTGGTTTTCTATATGATGATTAAAATTTCTCCACTCTGAGTAATCGCATTATTTCATTTTTCTTTTTTATTATTATTACTAAGAGAGTCAATTTTTAACACATTTTCCAGAATAACTTGAAACAGGCTACATAAAAATACATATACAATGAAGTTTATGGGGGAAAAATAGGAATAAGATGTCAAAGACCAAAAGATTTGCAAACATGGGGTCAACTTTGGTGGAATAATGAAGGGTTCCATTAGCTGTTTCCTTTTTTTATCCTATCTCGTTTATTGGGCTTGCTGACAGAGCATAGGGTGGGGGGTTATTTACAGAAGAGTGGGTGCTCCCCCATGGCTGTGCTGGAAAGTCCACACTCAAATATAGGTCCTGTGACTTCCCAACTGCCACAAAAATGGCGAGAGAGGTGCCTCATGGCATTCTCACCTTATATATCCTTAGCCCCTCTCCCACATGCAGCCAAGGTTGACTGATTGTGTAGGAGGGGTAACTGACTCCTTCATCGACTTCTTGATGAGCATGGGAAGGAAGTGTGACTATAGCTTGCTGGCACAGTGGTCTAAAATGGCGAGAGAGGTGCCTCATGGCATTCTCGCCTTATATACCTTAGCCCCTCTCCCACATGCAGCCAAGCTTGACTGATTGTGTAGGAGGGGTAACTGACTCCTTCATCGACTCCTTGATGAGCATGGGAAGGAAGTGTGACTATAGCTTGCTGGCACAGTGGTCTGAGGACACTTCCAGGTAATACTCCACCCCTTCCTCTGGTTCTTACATTCTTTCCATCAACCTTTTCCAAAAAAGTCCCTGAGCCTTGGAGGGGGTGGTAGGTATGGGATGATCTTCCCACTGTGGCAAGGCACTGAACTTTCGAGTCTCTGCATCATCTGTTTTCCATGGGCTGTTGGTCCATTTTAGTGGGATTTCATCTACTGTAAAAACACAAACAGCAAGAAGCAAGAACATCTAAATAGTGGCTGTTATAATAATTTAACCTATGGGCCTAAACACAAGTTCTTAGATAGTACTTTAGCAGGTACATCACATCCATCTAACAAAACAGTGGCTTTGCAGTGGCTTCCCCTGCACAGGGGGTTGGCCTGGTCTATAGTACCAGATGTGTGTTCCACTTGTAGCAGTGGGTATTATGCCCAATCAAACATTTGCTGGTTGTACATACACTAGATGTGCCACTATTGCACCAGCTGGAACATCTTGTTTGACATGTTGATAGTGTAGCATGTGGGATCCATTGTTGAGCAGATTTATAGGGGACAGTTCTCCCCTAGCCATCTGCATGTCACCTTCTGGTACTATTAAAACCACCCATCCAGGGGCAGGGAGTTTCCAGCTTAGTCCAAGCTTGATTTCTCTCACATCATGTGTTGTCTTCAGTGGTTTTACTGTCCACTTCCGATATACAACCAACATTGTTGGCAATAGCCTTTATTGTTTTGGGGACCTCTATGGTCCCTCTGGCCAAAAGCTCATGGGAGGGGCAACCCACCTCTGGCACTGGGACTTTCATTTAATAACCATATGGGTTCTGATAGGGCTTTCTTTTATCCTAGTAGGGTTCCTTCTGTGCTTAAGGCTTTTGTTTGTTTGTGTTTGTTTGTTTTGCTGTGTATTGGCAGAATTTTTCCCTTTTATTCCCATAGTTCTTTGTAAAGCCCTCCTGACCCACTTCCCCTTTAACTATCACCTCCTTACATATTTCTCCCTTCATAACACCGTTGTCCTACTATTCTTCTCTCTTTGTTTAATAGCATTATTTCTGTATGATTTTTTTTGTCTTCTAATCCTGTTTATTCAACATGGGGTAGCCAAGGCCAAGGGACCAAGACAGCAGTGACAGTGATTTCCTGGCCACCAATTTGTCCTTCATTCATGTCTTTCATGAAGTACAAACAACCTTATTTAAAAATGCTACCAAGTTACAAAACTCAAAATAAATTTTATAGTACTGACTGTAGAATAAAAGGGAAATAAAGCAATAAACATGTTGCCTGCAATTTAACCTGCAAGACCAACATGCCTGGCAGGCTAAATAGGGTGGCTAGGCTCCATCATGACCTTGTAGAACTGGCTCACTGTGGGCCTGGGGTAGGCTCTGTGATGACCCTGTGGAACTGGCCCACTAATTTCAGAGAGTAATACAGACATAGAGGCATGAAAGACAACCATTTATGGAGTGGAGGGACCCTTCCCAGCTGTTTAACCCTAAACGTTGAAGAGATTTGAGCAGGGACAAAGTCAAAGAGATTTGAGCATGGCCAGGCTGAACAGAACAGCAGCTTGGTCCTCTTTCCTGCAGATGTGGCACAGCAACAGCAAGGACATGATGAGGTATTGGCTCCTATAGTGAGGTTTGCTTATCCCGACAGGCTCTGCCAGCAGACTCTCAGGAACTGGTAGGGGTGAACTTTTCAGCTAGAAAACTACAGGACACCCTTATTGGTACACCCCAGAACCAACAGCAGCTCCACAGCAAGAATCCTCCTGCAGAGAAAACGTCTCAACTGCTGTCTTCAAAGACTGCTGGAAAGGGGATCCTTCCCTACTGGTCCACCTTTGCCTAAGAAGTGATAAAACTTAGCTGGGGGAGGGTGAGCTTTAACGGCCCTGCTTATTGGAGGAATTGAAGCTGGAGCAGCTCCTGTGACAGCTTTGGCCAGAAGAGCCAGATTTCCTGGGCACAGATCTGGGACTTGGGGAGCGAGACCTCCTCTCATCCACGGATGTGACCTGTGCTATGTGGGAGATGGTAGCAGCTTTCCTCTGGGAGGACTGAATGGCCCAGGGGGTGGCTGAGACCAAGGAGCCAACACAGCAGTAGCAGTGATCTCCTGCCATCAATCTGTCCTTTTCCAATAGGTGGAAAATATCGCCACGATGCGATCCTTGGTCACATTCCTGGTGAGTGTCCCGCTGTTCACTTTGTTGGATTTAGGGGAAGAGCTTTGCCTTTTCCTCTCCTTTTCATCCTTTATAGGTGAGTGGGGCCAGCTGTCTTGGGAATAGCAGCAATGACTGCTTCACTTACCTGAACTCTCACTTCCAGCTAGAGTCTGAGGAAGGATCCTTTCTTGAATGCAGTGTAAGCCAAAGAGCAGCATCTTCCCATGGCCGCCCCCTCCTCAGCTCTTCTCAGACCCTAGTCAATGCAACTCTCCCATAAGAATTTTTGAATTTGTTTTCCTGGTTCTGTGAAGAATGGCATTGGAATTTGGTGACTGCATTGAATCTGTAGATTACTTTGATAGTATATTCATTTTCACAGTATTAATTTTAGTAATCAAGGAGCATAGGGAGTTTTCCCATCCTCTAGCATTTAAGAATATTTTTCAGTGTCTTAAAAATTGTCATTGTAGGGATCTTCCACATTTTTTGATAAGTTTTATTTCTGTATGCTCTGCATGTGGGAAGCTGTATTTACTTTTCTGTTGCCTTGATAAAATAGCATGACTGGGGAGTTGGAAAATAAAATGACCAAAAGTAACTCATAGAACACAGAATTAGATTTGGCTTATGGTTTCAGAGGGAGAGTACATAAGGTGGGAGAGGCACGGCAGCAGACAGCCGGAGCAGGGCACTGAGAGACCACACCTCAGTCACACACAGGAAGCAGGGAGAGAAAACTGAAAATTGGGCAAGGCTAGAAACTCTAAGAACCTGCCTCGAGTAAGGTACTGCCTCCAGCAAGACTGCTCCTCCTAAAGGTTCCCAAATCCCCAAAACACCACTAACTGAGGACCAAGTGTTCAAATACATGAGCCTATGGGGGACATTTCTCATTCAATTCATAACAGAACTTTTATGAAGATATTTTTCTAAGTTCCATCTCAGCAAGTTCATTGTTAGTATATATAAATGTATGAAAGCTATTCATTTTTGTATGCTGATTTTGTATCCTGCAACTTTACTGAAAATATCTACCAAATCTAAGAATTTTATAGTGGAATCTGTAGTGTCTAGTAAGTATATAATTATTGCCTGTAAATAGGGAATACCACTTCCTTTCCAATTTTCATTGCTTTTATATCATTTTTTATAGCTCTAGCTAATATGTCAAGCATTCCATTGAATAACAGTGGAGAGAGTGGGCACCTTTGTCTCATTCCAGACTGTACAAAATGTATTTAGTGTTCCCCTTTTATCATAATGTTGGTTATGGCTCTGTCATGTGGGGCCTTTACAATTTTGATGTTTAATTCACCTCTACCTCAGGAAGAGAGTTGACATATAAATTACATAAAGATCTTCAAAACTTAAACACCCCAAAAATCCTGACATCAGTAAATTTACTTATGAAGTGAACAGATACTTCTCCAAAGAAGAAATACATATTAAAGCAACTTTCAGACTCTGTCTCACCTTAGGCAGAATGGCTATGATCAAGAAAACAAATGACAACGAATGCTAGTAAGATTACAGGGATAGAAGAACCCTTATTCACCACAGATAGAAATGAAAACCAGGACAGCCATTATGGAAATCAGTCTACGGTTTCTCAAAAATATAAAAATAGAAGTACCATAAACTCAGCTATACCTCTACTGGACATATAATGCAAAGACTCTGTGTCTATCTAGCATAAAAATGCTTGCATGTCCATGTTTATCGCTCCTTGTTCACAATATCCAGGGAATGGAACCAGCCTAGGTGTCCATCAATAGAAGAAAGGATAATGAAAATGTGTACATACACACAATTAAACTTTACTCAGCCATAAAGGAAAATGAATTAGCTTAGGTAATTTACAGGGAAATCAATGGATGTAGAAAGCATTAATAGCAAGTGTGGAGATCCAGACTTTAAAAAAAATCACGTTCTGTATTATATGCAGATCTTCACTTTTAATGTTTGTATGTATGTGTACATGTAAATAAGGGAACATGTGAATGGATTTAGACAAAGTAACTAGATAGGAGACCCCAGAGGAGGTATGGGGGAAACAATATGGCATGAAAGCAGAGTGGGGATTTTGAGGGATGGGCGAGCACAAGGGAAGTAAGGAGATGGGGAGGAAAGCAGGTGTGTGTGTGTGTGTGTGTATGACAGAAACAACAAATTTATTTTGTAATGTAACTGGTTACACTGGGTTAAAAAAATGACTGACAATTGCATTAAAAATGAAGATTTCTGCATGAAACTCTCTATTTTAATAATGAAATGGAGATCTTTTTTAAAGGTTAAAACCTCATTTAGCTTTATGTCTCATTGGGTTTATACTGAGTACATTATTGTATAACCATAATAATTCAGCTGTAACCTAAAAATGTACTGCCAATTTTGTAGAGATGCAGCCTAGCTCAGAAAATTTTTATTTAATATGTCAATGCTGATGTAATGAAATGCTTCTTCTAAGCATGTGGTTATTAAATAAATGATTTTTAAAAAATGATTAGAAGCTGGGCATGGTGACACACGCCCCTTTCATCCCAGCACTTGGGAGGCAGGAGTAGGTGAATTTCTTTGAGATCCAGGCCAACCTGGTCTCCATAGAGAGTTCCAGACCAGCTATGGCTACAGGGAGAACCTGTCTCAAAAAGACAAAACAAAACAAAAAAGACTGGTTTATTGTAAAAATCTGAGTTGGTTTCTGCCCTTGAGACACATAGCTCCCTCCTGAGGAGTGTGGCGATCTGGAGAGAAGACCTGCTTTGTGTGGCTATGTTCAGCTCATCTATTATTTATTTTTACTAGTTTTTATTGACTTTTGTGAATTTATAAAATATGTCCTAATCATATTTAAACACTCCCCTTACATGTATCTGACCATAGCCTCCCCCATCAGATCATGTATTATATATGTTAAAAGCCTATAAATTCAAGTTCTTGTGCCCAGATACCCCACTAGAGCCTGGTCAGTCTATCTAGTGTCATTTCCTTAAAGATCAACTCTCCATCACTCAGCAGTGATCCCTTGTTGATAGTTCCTCAGCTAAGTTGGGGCTTCTTACCCACTGTCTCACTTTTATGCTGTTTTTTTTTCTGGTTTTAATTTGCATGGGTCTTGTGCATGCTGTCACCATTGCTTATGTTCATATGAGCAATGAGCAAGTTGCCCAGAAAACTCTGTTTTATTGTGGTCATCCACCAACCCTGGCTCTTACAATCTTTCCAACTGCTCTTCCACAATTGTTCCTGAGCCCTGGGTAGCAGAGGTATAATATAGAAATCTTATCCAGGGACATGCACTCTGCAGTCTCTTATTCACTACAGTTTGGCCAGTTGTAGTTTTCTGGGGGAATTATATTACAGAACTGTTGTCATAAAAACAGCATGGTACTGGTGCAAATATAGACACCTAGATCAATGGAACACCATAAATGACCCAAACATGAGTACATGAAATCTCAGCCACCTAATATTCAACCAAGGTGCTAAGAACACACAATGGAGGAAAGACAACATCTTCAACAAATAATGCTTGCAAAACTGAATCTCAACCTGCAGAAGAATGAAACTGGACCCTTACCTTTCACCTTGCACAAAAATCAACTCTAAATGAATCAAAGACCTCAATATAAAACCTGAAACTCGGTTAACAATCAATAAGTAGGACCTTATTAAATTACAAAGCATCTGCACAGCAAAACAACTAAGGAAGAGGAAACCCACTGAATGGGATGGTTTGGGATGTTCTGTGTGACATACACACACACACAAAATCAACAAATTTTTAAAAATGTATTATATTTGAGGAGGAAACATAAAAAAAGATGGCAATAGACCCGAACAGAGAGTTCTCAAAGGAAGAAATAAAAAATGCTAGGAATCACCTTAAAAGGTTTTCAACAACCTTAGAATTTAGAGAAATGCAGATAAAAACTACTTTAAAATTCCATATTACCCCAGTCAGACTGGATAAGATCAAGAGAACAAAAGACTCCAAATGCTGGAGAGAATGTGGAGAAAGAGGAACGCTCATTCACTGCTAGTGGGAATGCAAACTCATGCAACCACTATGGAAACACTGTGGAGAACCCTCAAATCTACCACATGGTCCAGTTATACCACTCCTTGGCATATCCCAAAGGACTCATCCTATTGCAGAAATACTTGTGCATTCATGTTTGTTGTTATCTTTTCCACAATAGCTAAGAAACGAAAACAACCTAATTGTCCCTCAACTGACAAATGGATAATGAAAATGTGGTACATCTACACAATGGAGTTCTACTCAGCAGTAAGAAAAGATGATATTATGAAAGTTGCAGGTAAATGGATGGAACTAAGGGTACTAGAACTAGAGCATGGAACCAGAGTATACAAAATGAATTAACACAAGCACAGAAAAATGCTTCTCCCTCATTTGTTGATTGTAGCAGCAATCCCTTATATGTAAGTATATGAATTCTGAGTTAACATAAAGAGTCAGGAAAAGGGAAAGGATACATGCAGGTAAAGGAAAAAGAAAGAACCTGGGGCAGGGATAGTAGGGAACAGATGTCACCAGGGGGAAGGTGAGGAAAGTGGGAGTATTTGGCAGGGAGGAGAGGAAGGAGGGATATGCAGGGAGCCACGGTGTGGGAGAGAGAGGGAATTCAGGAGAGGATGGCAGGAGGTAGGTGGTGTTTGTGGATGGGTGGGGATAATGGGGGTGCTGTGACTAAGGAGGGAGGAGGGAGGCCAAAAGGGAGAAAAAAGAATAAAGATTAATGAATCTTGGGGACCTAGGAAACTTAGCGGGAAAAGTGATGCCTTTGAAACCCCATGAGAAATGCATATATAGTGTTGGAACATTAATGCATATGTATACCTGGGAGCTGCTTAGCAAGGAACACTGTGCCAGACAGAAGGGACTTCCCTTGAGTGGTTGGTTAAGGTAGTCCAGGAGACTCCCAAAATAACACAGGCTATTGACAAGCCTCTTGGTTATCTCCCAGACCTAGTAGATAAGACCCTACTGTTAAAGACAGGACATACTTAGGATACAGGACTTAGAGCAATGGAGCAGGAACTGACCTGGAAGCCTTCTAACTGAAGTTTGGCTACCATAATGCTAGAAAATGATATGCAGGGTTGGAGAGCTGGCGCAGCCACTAAAAGCTCAGGCTCACAACCATAAAAGACAAGAAAATGATAAGCAAACTGTGAAGGAAGAAAAAACAATCAGTGGTCCAACCCATCCCTAAAACCTAATAATCATAATGACCATCATGGCCAATTAGTTCTATTGCTGCAGTAATGGCACTGTTATCTTGGGGTGGGGGTAAGCAACAGCTGTCTAATTGGACTTGAAGCCCACATGATTGCAGTGAACTCATGGGTGGCACTGTAATCCCAGTCAAGTACACATGGCAGGAGAGGACAGAGATCCTCGAGAAAACCTTATCTCTTTCATATTTCTAGACAAATGAAATTTCTTACTATATGTTTAATATTAATCCTTATGTTTACAGACACACACACCTTATATCACTCATTCAAAAAGCTTCTTTTTGCAACAGATGGAGGCTCCTGCAGAATTGTACATTTGGTCAGACACAGAAAACATATGTCTGAGAAATGCCCAGTACTAGCTAACACATCCACAGTTGAACCTCTACAACTAAGGCTCATGGAACATATCATAACAAGGGGTAGAGAGAAAACAAATGCATCCCTCAACTCTCACCAGTAAAGCTTCCTTTCACAACAAAGTGCAATACACACAGAATGCCACAACTGGCCATGTTTTAAAGAATAGGAAACTGTAGAGTGTAGGATAGGACTCCTATATGGAACCTCATCCATCCACAGCTCAGGGACCATTGTGAAAGAGGGGGAAGAAAGATTGTAAGAGCTAGGGCTTGCTCATGAACACAGGGAAGCAGATGCTTCCAGGACACTGGAGCTTGCACATGTGAACTTGTGGCACTGGTGGCATTGAGCACAAGACCCATGTCAGCTCTACTAAACAAGTGCCCAAAGAGAAGGAGAGAAATAAGTGGCAGTCCAACACTAGACTGAGAACTATTCGTAGACTGATTGCTGCTGGGTGAGGGAGAATATGACTTACATCTGATCACTATTGGCCATGTTTTAAAGAATAGGAAACTGTAGAGTGTAGGATAGGGCTCCTATATGGAACCTCATCCATCCACAGCCCAGGGACCATTGTGAAAGAGGGGGAAGAAAGATTGTAAGAGCTAGGGCTTGCTCATGAACACAGGGAAGCAGATGCTTCCAGGACACTGGAGCTTGCACATGTGAACTTGTGGCACTGGTGGCATTGAGCACAAGACCCATGTCACCTCTACTAAACAAGTGCCCAAAGAGAAGGAGAGAAATAGGTGGCAGTCCAACACTAGACTGAGAACTATTGGTAGACTGATTGCTGCTGGGTGAGGGAGAATATGACTTACATCTGATCACTAGATGAGTTGACTAGACTCCAGTGGATGAATTTACACTGAAGGATATTTGGGTACAAATGCCTGAATGAATAGGACTTCACATGTATAGCAGAATACATGATGTGTGGTGTGAGGATGTAGGAGGCATGGATTGGTGAGGGGGTCTATATATGATTAAAAACTGTTGTATTAACTTTTAAAAGCTCAATAAAAATATTTGAAAAGGCCTCCTCGGCCAGGCGATAACAACCAGCTCACAGGAAGGCCGTTCCCCAGCTGAAGATGGAGATGGAGCTCTGCCAGTGTGAGTGCCAGCGGGAGCAGACCCCTGAGTTCTTCAAGCATCTGTCAACCAAGCTCTTCACCAACACGATCACATGGCTGAACTTCTCAGGGAGACAAAGCTAGAGCAACACTTGAAGGAGAAGCCCCTGTGGAAGGTAGCCAGTCCTTGAATCCCCAACTAACTGTGAGAAAGCTGCTACCGTGGACCCAGGAAACCTCAAGTCAGAATTTCTACAAGCATCCAATCTGATCATGGCCATGTTGAAGCTGTGGATAATTGCAGAAGCCTAAGTTACCAAAGATGAAAGGTTATCAGAGGAGAGTCTTGAAGAGAACTGTGCTCTTGGTGCATTTACAACATGGTTCCTAAAAAATCTCACAAGTCCACAGCCATCTGGATAATAATGGCAGTGATGGACGTTGTTGCTGCTGCTGCTGAACTGACTTGAGTGACTTAAAGGTC
>NW_008333774.1:391341-392023 GCF_000622305.1 Nannospalax galili
GGGAGGGGGTGGGGGGGGGGGTGGAAGTTCTCCAGACAGCTGGTTGGTTACTCATGTGAACTCACAGCAATGGTGACAGCATACACATGTCCCATGTAAGCTCCAGTGGATGAACCCATACTGGAGAAAAAACGGGGACTCCATAGGCTTCATTATACAGAGAGCGCATTGAAATGAGTAGGGGGGTAATGCGGGGAGGTGTGGATGGGAGAGGGGATATAAACGTCATCAAATTACATTGTATGGAAATCATAAAAGTTCAATAAAAATGCAAAAAGAAATGTAAAAAGCAGTGTTACCAATTTTCTGATAGCCTTCAAACGGTCCATCCTCAGCTGTTATAGCCCCCAAAGTCAATCTGCAACAGTAGAGTAGATAACAGGGACTTAATTTTCAGGGTAGCTAAAAACAACTGTTTTCAGACTTTCCCACTTCAACCATGTGGTAAGTTGACTCAGACTAAGGTAATTAGATGGGTTATGAGTACAGGAGGTAGATCTTTTCATGTGAGTAGGTAATTAATTACATCCTTGTGTTTCCACCTTGACTTTGGTTTCAAATAATGAAGCTGAGAAACAATGGACTCATGAGGAAAACATATATCTGTGACAAGAACCCTTGGAAGAAATACATTTTCCTTAATCCAATGCCTTCAGATTTTCCTAACTGAAAAACATATAGA
>NW_008333774.1:392060-397368 GCF_000622305.1 Nannospalax galili
CTTGTTATCCGTATTCTATTACAAAGAGAAAGTTTGACATGATTGGATGACTCAATAAAAGTTTAAATTAATGTTTCCTAACTAATGAATTAATTTTCTTCAATTTACACAAACGAGCAGTAACCTGTCACCTTTTTTTTAGTGTGTGGTTTCCTGGGACCTCCCTCAATAGAGTACCCATGAGGAGATGAATTTACCTTTGAATTTAGGGAGAAAGTACACAGCAGGAAGATAAATTGGTTAAAGACCTTTCTAGAGTCTCTATAAATTTATCACTGGTGAAAAACAACAAAAATTTTTCAAAAGAATGTGTCTGGCACTGAGCACTATGTTTTATTAAGTACAACATCCAAGTGAGTGGCCATGGAGAGTCACTCAGAAAATGACCTTCTGAGTCTGTGATCACTGTCCTTATGACCTAGAGTATCTACAATGCCACAGCACTCTGATGTCTATCTGTTACTGAAAGTAATAAAGTAAGTAATGAATTACAGTATATAGAGATGAAAAGAATCTCAGAGGTAAAATGGTTCAATCTCTCATGCCTTTTTAAACAACTGAAAATGTCAAAAGAATTATCTACTCTATTGATATTTGTTGTCCTTAAATACTTGTGTAGTGCTTAATTAAGAAGGAAACTATGACAGGAAACACCAATAACTCACCATCTTTCAAGTTTGAGAATTTGCTACATAACCCCTCTCAACCACTGTTGGGGTTGTTTTACTTAAAATCTCTTTCATATATATGTATTTTAAATTTTTATTTATTTGTTTTATGTGTATGAGTGGATTGCCTGCATGTATTTAAGTGAACCCATGCTGTGGGTTGGGTGTTGGATCCCTGGAACTGGAGTTAAAGATGGTTGTTAGCCACCATGTGGGTGCTGGGATTCAAACCCAGGTCTCCTGCAAGAACAACCAGTGCTCTCAACAGCTGAGCCATATCTCCAGCCCCATGTATATATATTTTAATTTATATGCATGTTAAAATTGTTGAGAAAGAGTGTGAGACATTGTGTTCCTCAATAGGCGGTCATTAGTAAAGGTGGTAAACACAACTTGAAGTACATATGTGAAAGTCTGAAACCTAGATAGCCAGAAATTTTAATTCATTCTTTTGTGCCTCACACCGTGGGAATAAGACTGTTCACTAGCAAAGACAGTAATTGATACAAAACAAATGAAGTTACTCTGCCTGAATCATGAGAAAAAAATACCTTAATTTGAAAAGGAGCATTCAGGGACCCATTAAATCACACATCTGGGATTGCAGCAAAAACTTTTAATTAGTTGGCGAATCTGAACACTCAGAGGTTTAATAGCTTCCTCATTAACAGGAGTTAAAGCTTTATTTTGTTCCCTTGCAGTTTGTGGTTAATTGGAGCCTTAGTAAGTTAAAGGACTTGTAGTAAATTATCATTGAATGATGTGGAGATAGAGTCACTTTTTTATCAAATGTAAGTGTGGGAAACCAGGATGTGAACCCCTAGGTCGAGATGAGCCTAAAACTTTTAAGTCCATGCTGCATTCTTTGCTAAAGGGAGGGGCACTGAAAACAGTAGCTCTGATAATCCCTGTCTTGCAGAACACTGCAAGACTGGCAGGAGACAGCAGCCTGGTCATAAGTGCAGGCTCCTTGCTCTATGAGAAAGTGTCTTGATCAACAACATTTAGCTCATCTCCTTGTCTTGAAAAAATAACTCAGCTATCCTTGGCTAAGAGATTAGGCCAGGTTAAAGATTTACTCTTAAGATAAAAGCTAACAGTTTACCATGCTTTTAACTCTAAGAAAGAAAACACTCTGACCAGTAAATTACCTGATGGGCATCAATAACCTTGAGTAAAAGTTTTAGCATCCTTCTTGCACCAACTAACAAACTATATGTCCTGTTTCTTTGTATCTAAATCTTTGTATGTGACTGCCATATCCCATGTGACTGCCAGTTCCTTGGGAAAACCATCTCAATTTTGAAATAAATGGCTTGTAGAAAAGACACAAGTCCCAGGGTCCAAGACTCTGTCACTGGTCGGTATCACCATCCTTCATGAGAGTGAGGTTCCCACATGAACAAGGCACACTTGGGTCACCCAAATAACAGACGCCTGAACAGCGACCCTCTCAGACCTCCTTCTTCGAGGATGGTGAAATCCCCCGCCCCACTTCAACGGATCAGATCTCCTTATCACAGTTTATAGGTGAGGAGTAACCATGGATTCTAAATGCATGCAGAAACCAAGAGCTATTAAGTGTATGGAAGCTCAGATTAAGGCCTTTTTAGATAGTGTATGGGATTGCAATCCCCCATTCCTGAAAGAAGGAACCAGTAGTTTAGAAACATGGAAAAAAGAAAAAATGGCCAGTGCTGCTGTCACAAAGGAGGAGTACCCACTGGCCGGCTGCCTTCCTCTGGTCATGCTTAAGAAGGGGTACCTCACCCTTCAGATTTCCCGCCTCCTGCTGCTGCCCAGCCACCTGTTCTCACTTCTGCCTCTGTGCTCTCTCCTGCCCTGCAACCACCCACCTCTAATTCTATTAGAAAGGAGGAGTCACCCCCAACTTTGACATCTCTCCCCATCTCCCCTTGTCCTTCCTTAGCACTTCCCATGGCATATGCTTCCTATACTTTTCCCTCTGTTTCTGATCCTGAACCTCTCCTTCCCATGTGTGGAGACACTCTCTAGAGAACTTTTGGCTCCCTTGCCACATCTTTCCCCTCAGTTCTTTCCAGATCACATTCCAGCTGGCACTGCAGCAGCTGACAACCCTGTGCTCAGAATGCATAGTCCTTTTGGCTTTGAAATGCTGAAGGCAGTGTGCAAGGTGGTGATGGAAAAGGGTATGCATGGTCCTTTTACTATGGCAATCTTTGATCAGCTTAGCCATAATTTAGTCACTGCTTGGGACTTTAAACACCTCTCCCAGGCTGCTCTGTCCCCAGGACAGTGGCTCCTTTTTAAGTCTAAATACTGTGATAACTATACTGAGCAGGCAGCAAGAAATGCTTAGGCTAATGTTGATGTGACAAATGAGATGCTTAAGGGTAAAGGTCAATATGTTGATGCTGAGGCACAAAAGGTTTTACCAGCTCAATATTTTGATCAGGTGCACCTCTGTGCCTTAAGAGCCTATGGATATACACCCGATGGTGAAATGGCCTGAGCTAGCTTAACTTATCTGAGACAAAAGCCACAGGAGCAATGGGCTGATTTCCTAACAAGGGTCCAGAGAACAGTAGAGGCTAAGGTCCCTCATGTAGAAGCCACCCAGATTTTAATAAAACAACTTGCTTATGAAGGCTCGAATCAAGAATATAAAGCAACAATTGCTCCCGTAAAAAGTCAAGATTTGTCTTCCTGGGTAATGGCTACTCAGGACATTGGCACAGTTTCAGCATAGGTGAGCATGATGGCAACAGTGTTGGCAGAAGCTTTCACTGCCCAAAAGAAAGGTCCATGTTTTAAATGTGGAAAAATGGGTCACTTTGCCAGACAATGCCCTTTCATAGATCGCAAGCCTATACTGATCCCCCATCTTCAGGCTCAAGACCCAAACCAAATGAAAAATTCCGTAAATGGACCATTGGGGTAGAGATTGCTGTTCTAACTTCAAAAAAAAAATAGTAAAACTTTAAATGAGAAATGGGGAAGTCCTCAGCCCCACAACCAAGAGAGTCAACAGTTTCAGTGGAAGTAAACTCCCCCTGGGCACTGTGGACAGGCCCTGAAAAACCTGACCTTAAGCCTACAATGATGCTAATAGTATAGGGAATTGCTGTAAAGGGTCTGTTATATACAGGGGCTGATCAATCAATTATTAGACATGAGGACTGGCCATCACACTGGACCACAAAAAGCCCCCCCTTGGGGGTAGGAGGAACTATTTCCTCACTCCAGTCTTTCCATCCCCTACTGTGTCCTGTTTCTAGTAACAAATTGCCTCATTTACAGGGTCTCATACAAGAACAATTTGATAAAGGATATTTAGAGCCTCTAACACACTGGCACACTCCTATATTTGTGATACAAAAAAGAACTCATGAAAAATGGAGACTTTTTATAAGACTTAAGAAAAGTTAATGCCACTGTGAGAAAGATGGGATCACTGCAGCCTGGCCTTCCCTCTCTTGCAGCTATGCCTGCAGGACATGCTATTATAATAATTGATATAAAATATTGTTTCTTTTCTATTCCTTTACCTGAGGATAGTGTGTTGCTTTTACTATCCCTGTCAACAATCATTTTGTTCCCACACAGAGGTATCAGTGGAAAGTCCTACCTCTGGTAATGAAAAATAGTCCTACTATATGCCAGTTTTATCTGCATAAAATTAGTCCAATACGTAAGGAATTCCCTGCTGTTCTTTTTGTTCATTATATGGATCCTATTCTCCTTAGTCATCCTTCTTTTCCACTTTTAGAAGGTATACTTACTAAATTGATGACTGTTTTAACAAAATATGGACTTTATATTTCCTCAGAAAAGATTAAAAAACATGTGCCTTATACTTATTTGGGATGTTATTTTAGATAATCAATTGTACCCTACCACCCTGTTTTAGTTTGTTTCTTCATTGCTGTGACAAAACACTCTGACCACTACCAACTTGGGGAGGAAAGGGTTTATTCAGCTTACATCTCCCAGGTCACATTTCATCAGGGAGCCCAAGGTAGGAACTCAGGGCAGGAACCTGGAGGCAGGAGCTGGAGCACAGGCCATGGAGGAATGCTGCTTACTGGCTTGCTCCCCTGGCCCCTGTTCAGCCCGCTTTCTTATGCAATACAGGCCCACTTGCCCAGGAATGGCACCACCCACAGTGGGCTGGGCCGTCCCACATCACTCATCAAGAAGATACCCCTCAGACATGACCACAGGCCAGTCCAATAGAGGCAATTCCCCAATTGAGGCTCCCTCAACCCAGGTGTGTCAAGTTGACACTAAAGCTATCCAGCACACACCCCCAAAATAGAACTGCCACGGGGGCCACAGCCTCACAGATGCCTGCACCCCCTACAGCCTTTGAACACAAAGTTACCATCTATAAAAGCACACAAAGTTACCATCTATAAAAGCACAGGTTAGCCTGTCTAACCCTCCTTCAAAAAGCCAAAACACCGGTTTACCTAAAAACAAAGGCTCTGTTTACCTTCCCTACTATTACTCTTTTATAAGCTCTATGGTCCATCTGGAGACTTTTCTTCTTGAATTTCAACTGGAGAAATGGTTTAATGGTTAAGAGCATAGTCTGTTCTTTGAAAGGACCTAGGTTTGATTCCTAACACCTGAACTTCACTAGTTTTTCCTGTCCC
>NW_008333774.1:397726-404833 GCF_000622305.1 Nannospalax galili
CTTTTCCTTTTTCATTCCTTTTATTGTACACAAAATTATTGGTTTTATTTTTGGCATGCCTAATGAACTATATTAGCAACTTAACCTAAGTTACTCCATCTTGCTCAGAATAGCTATTTTAACCTCTTTTCACTTATGGGAAATATTTAAAAGAGACAACAGCCTTGAGTTCTAAGAAATAGCTCAATCACAAACCAGTGGAACATGCTAATCTCAGACATTCTACATCTGGCTAATTGCTTGTTTTCTCTTCCGTAACTCCTGTGCTATTTTAGGTCACCTTGACACAAAGTATAAGAGCACCCTGTTATTGTCTGACCACCCAGTAACTGCTGATTTCAGCTTTCTTACTATACTTGTTATGTCTAGGAAGTTGACTAATTTTAAAATTACAAAGTTGATTGCCAAGTTATATGACTGTATCACTTGTCTGTATAATGATTGGTTGTTGATTAATAGATTCAAAGTTCTGCGATGTTGTACAAAACTGATTGGCTCACAAGTGTCCTGTTGGAATAATATTTCTGTAATCCTATAAAAACTCTGACCCGACAATTATCACAGCTGCATCTACTCTTGAGATAGACAGCCTGGCTGGTCAAAATAAGAAACATTTACCTTGCTACTTTTCTTAAAGTGGTGCTGGTGATTATTTGTGAACTCCGACATATAACACTTAATTAAAATACACAGGTACAAATTTACATTCAAAGGCCTTTTAACTTAGGTACCATAATCAATTTTGAAATCTAATAACAGTGTCTCTAGGTCTCTAGTTGTGTAAAAATCCTATTTGCTAGGAATCCTTTTGGTTCTGGTTTATTCTCAAAAGGTTTTGAAGTGTCCATTTTGTCTGTACACTGTCTATATAAACCTATGTTCCTTAAAAATAATTTACTTGGTATCAATTTGACTTAAAAGTGAAGCCTCATTCATAATAAAGTTGTTAACTTAAAAATATTTTTCTAGGTCAAAATAATTTCTCTTTAATCCTTATCTTAATTCTTGTTCTATATTGTGGGTATTATTGCTTAAAAGTGTACTAATTTTAAGTAATAATTACTTCTACTCTAGGAAAGATGTTAACCATTTTACCCCTATTGTCTCTTCATAGCCAATAAACAGATACATCAAGGTCCATGCATTGACCAAATTTATATTGTACTGATATGCTTAAAATGGATGTTCATCTACCTATAGGTATAAGGGAATAAATTTTGGCTATTTGATGGACTCTCACAACAAAGAATGGTTTTGTTTATAAATATAATGAAAGAAATTAAAAGGTCTAAAAATTAAAGGGTTGGAATGTTAGATTAAAATGGCTAAATATTTCCAAAATAAAAGAAATAATAAAAATGTTTAAGGAAGTTTGCTAAAAGTCTGAGTAAGTTTACAGAAGTACAATATGGTTATTATTGTTGTAATAATTACTGTTACAGCCAAAGAAAAAAAACTTTTCTGTCTTCTTCACTGACTTGTGCTACACACCTAAGCACATTTTGTAGTTAAATGGATGAAGACAAGTGTTAAAGTTACCTCTAACTACTAGAAAATGTCCTTTAATGTTTCTCTATATTATACAAATGTTGCTTTAATGTTTTCCCTTACCCATAACAAAATAATTTAATTCAAAAACTGGGTCTTTACCTCCTAGAACCAGATAAGACAGCCCAAAAGAAAACAGTTTTGAGGAGCTTGGTTTGAATCTGAAGTAGTTTGTTTCCTATTTCACATACACTGGCATTCCTTACAACTCCACAGGACAAGCAATAATAGACAACACAAATGTTTCAAAGATCAAATAAATAAAATAAAAACAGGGAAACACCTATACTTGGGATAACAGTACAGAATCTTCATTTCTTACTACACAGGTCTCTACTAACTTTAAATTTTTTATGCTAAATTATCAAGGAATTTCTCCAATGGCCAAGCACTGGCAGGGATTAACTGTCCCACAGCCCTTGCCACAGCTGCATTGGAGGGACCCTGAGTCAGGGCTCTAGAGTAAAACTTCAGTTCCTCTACTAACCACGGGCCAAGGGTATGCTTGTGCCTTTACAAAAAAAAATGAACCCCCCCCTCCCATGGGCACTGCTCAGATACATCAGACTGCTCAACCGAGCCTCCCACAGCAGAGATGGCTGCACTGACCCTGGGAAAGAGGAAAAGGAGACCCTGGCAGAAGAATACACAGCCTCCTGTGACGTGGGGAATGATTAAGAACCTGATGAACAATGCCCAAAAGGTGAGATGGCACCAAGGCCAAGATATATCTAGCCCTGAAGTTTTTCTTGTGTTCTAACTATACTAACCTCGAATAGCATAAAAGCTGAAACACGTGTTATCAATAATAATGTTAATGGTGTACCTATTATAGGATCAGGATTAGTACTCAAGTCTATTGCACAAAACTGCATGGCCACCTGGAACCATCATATGGAAAAGGATGAAGAGAGGAAATACAGCCAAGTAGGTGGAGGATTTTTTTTGTCTTTTATTTTTTTATTTACTTTTATTTAATAACCACATGATTACAAGAAGCATTTCATTACAGCTTTAACATATTCAGTAACAATTTCCAGAGCAAGGATACATCTCTTTTAAAAGTGGCTGGAAAATTTTAGGTTGAATTAACACAGTTATATAATATTGAACTCAGTATGTCTAAAGAAGATCTCCATTTCATTTTAAAATATGCTGTTTGCTACATTTTAATGCTGCTAACACTTAGATGTTTGTACATGTGTCTTTAAGCTCTACATATGTGATTATTACTAGTCACAGTCAGTTACACTTGGATCCTTGGTACCAGATTGTGGACATAAAGTCATCAGGTAGATTTCAATGGTAATGTTTATCACCTCTACTAATTAACATGAAGTAAAATTTTTATGCTTCCTCCTCAAATATAAGTCTTTTCTTCTTAATTTGTTGATTTTTTTTGTGTATCTCATATAGAACACCCCACACAATCTTATTCATCTATACACCCACTTCCCAATTGGCACACTCCCATACCCCCCTCACTGGAGCCCATATACTCTGTCATCTCTGTTACTGTCCACTGTGTTGTCAGCACCCCCAGCCATTCCCCAGTGCTTGTCCATCTGCTGAATCTAGTCAGCCTACCTAGAGATTCTTCTTTAAGGAAGATCAGCTGTTCCTCATCTAGCAGCAATCATTTGTCAATATTCCTTTAGATAAGATTGGGATCTGCTGTTCATTTTCCCAGTTTTATGCTGGGTTACTCTCTGGGAGTCTTTTGAGCAACCCTGGCCAATTACTCAAAGAAAAGTATCTCCTCTGTGGCATTGTTTCTTGTTATGTATCCTTTAGCCATACATATAGACTCTTAAAAATTATACTGACCTCATTAATCTTTGGTTATACTTTCCTTTTGGGTGTTTAAGACCCTACAATTGCCCCAGAAAAACCAATTTATTTTTACTTTTAAGGTCATTTGAGAATCTGTTCCTCAGTTGTCACATGGGCTTGGAAGAAGCTCCTAGCTCCATTCTTTTAACAGTTCCGTCTATGTGAAGATAAGCCAAAGGTCCTGCTAGACCATGACTGGCTTCACTTGGAAGCATGGAGGAAATGTTTCCTCTGTGTTGACCCTCCTCTTTTAAGACTGAACACTTAGTCAAGTACATCTGGTGGGGTCTCCATTGCCTCCTTGATTAGTTTTTCCATCCTTTCACATCAAGGTAGTGCCTATTCTTTAAAGTGAGATGAGTTTCTTGCAGACAACAAAAAGATACATTTTGTTTCTTAATCCATTCAACTAGTCTGTATCTTTTGACTGGGGATTTCATTCAATTGATATTTAAAGTTATTAATGAAAGATGTGTATTGAATCCTGTCACTTTTATTTCTGTTCACATTCTTGACATAGCTGTACATTGCCACAGACATACCTTCATTGAATTTCTTTCCATAACCCCTTGTGCATAGTCATTCCTTTCTTCAGCTCTTTGTATTCCTTCAAGAACTCTCTGAAGGGCTGGTTTCATGGACATGAATTCTTTCAGCCTATTTTTGTCATGGAAGATTTTTCTTTTTCCTTCAACTATGTTAGACATTTTGGCTGGGTAATCTGAGTTGGCATCTTTGGTCATTTAGAACTGGGAATACTTTGCTCCAGCCTCTTCTGGCTTTCATAGTTTACACTGAAAAGTCAGCTGAAATCCTGAGGGTTTTCCTTTATATGTGACTTGTTGTTTTTCTATTGCAGCTTTCAGTATTGTCTCTTTGTTCTGAATGTTTAGTATTTTTACTATGATGTGCCATGTAGAGTTTCTTTTCTGGTCCTGTCTATTTGGTGTTCTACATGCTTCTTGTGTTTGTATGGACAAGTCATACTTTAATTTTGGGAAATTTACTTCTACAGTCCTGTTGAAGATCTGTTCCATATCATTATTTTGAGATTCCTCTCCTTCCTGTATGCCTATGATTTGTAAGTTTGGTTTTTTGATGGTGTCACACAATTCTTGCATATTCCATTCTTGTGTTTTCTTAAATTTTTCATAATCTTTGCTTGAGTGAAGGATTTTAAGGTTGGAAAAATGCTATTAACCAGAGCCTAAAAACCAAGCATAATTTCAGTGTTTTTAAAGAGGCACTGACCCTAGAAGATACTGGAAGCTATAGCTGTGTAAAAACCAAAAGAGAACTTTTAAAGATATTGAAGTAGTTAGATCAACCACATCTTTGCAATAAAACAGCCTATCCATGTCTCATGATTTGGACAGGAGTTTATGGGTGTGTCTTGCACAAAAGGGTTATAATAATCAGAGCTTCTCTATACAAGGAGACCCTTCTACACCAGGATTATTAAAGAAAAACCTAATAGGAATAGAGGTACATATGAGTCTTTCTAAACAGATAACTAATGCAATATAGAAAGTCAGACACAACGTATTAAATAGATAATCAAAGATTTATGTGTATGTCACATTATTGTTAATCATTGTTTATGAATAGCACCTCTAATTATACCTTACAGAAAGGGAAACAATTGCCTGTAGGATGGACCTTCTTTTACAATAAAGAAACCTATGCAGCGTTGCCTTATGGATATCAAGGATTATGTGCTATCGGACATATAATGCCTTTTCTAATAACCCCTCCTATAAAAAGAATGCAAAGATCTTTACCTGAACACTGTGATGATTCGCTCAAACTACTTGACCCCAAAGGTGTAGCTGTTAGTACTGCCTTTTTACTTCCTATACCTGGTATTGTAACTGGAATGCAAAAGGAAATATCTAAACTTGCTTATATAACTAGTAAAACACCAAATACAACTGCAAAAATACTAGGAGAAATTAACCAGGAAATGGGAGAACTAAGAACTGCTGTGTTACAAAATAGAGCTACTATAGATTACTTACTGTTAAAAAATCACATGGGATGTGAAGCATTTCCAGGAATGTGTTGTTTTAATTTGTCTGATTTTTCACATACTGTAGACCCATAGACTAATGATTTACAAAAGGAAATCGATAAGCTGTCTGAATTTTCTATACCTTAGCCAAAGTGGCTCCAATAGCTTGCTCTGTTCTTGGGCCCAATATTGATTGGCATAATTTTTCTTCTGAGAGCACCAATAGTTATACACCATATTATAATTTCAATTAATAATACTGTGGCCTCTATGACCACTTCCTTTTTAGTTAAAAAAAAAAAAGAGAGGAAATGTAGGAAACCACGATGCCAAGTCCTAGGGTAAGATGAGCCTAAAACTTTTAAGTCCAGGCTGAATTCTCTGCTAAAGGGAGGGGCACTGAAAACAGTGGCTCTGAATATCCCTGTCTTACAGAACACTGAGAGACTAGCAATAGACAGCACCCTGGTCATAAGTGCAGGTTCCTTGCTCTGTGGAAAAGTGTCTTGGTCAACAACCTTTAGCTCATTTCCTAGTCCTGAACAAATAACTCAGTTATCCCTGAATAAGAGATTAGGCCAGGTTAAAGGTTTACTCTTAAGTTAAAAGCTAAAACTTTACCATGCTTTTAACTCTAAGAAAGAAACCATTGTGGCCAATAAATTACCTGATGGGCATTGATAACCTTGTGTAAAGGATTAAGCATCCTTCTGGTGCCAATAAATTACCAGATGGGCATGGATAACCTTGAGTAAAATTTAAGCATCTGTATTAGTCAGGGTTCTCCAAAGAAACAGAACCAGTAGAATGAATATGTATAGAGATTTATCAGCTTAGCTCACAGGATAGAGTCTGAGTAGTCCAACAATGGCTGCACCACACTGGAGAGGCTGAGAATCTGTAGTTGCTCAGTCCACAAGGCTGGATGTCTCAGCAGTCCCAGTCCGGTGCTGAAGGTCTGACAAATTCCAAAATATCAGCTAGTCTTCAGTCTACAGCAGCAAGACGAACTCACCAGCGAGAGAGAAGGCAAGCCGCAAATTGGCTGTAATGCTGCAGCTGTCCACTCCTGGTTAGTGCCTGCATAGCGTGCAGAACCATCTGTAAACCAAGTCCTAGTCTTCTCTTCCTCAGTCAACTGATCATAGGGCACACCCCATGAAGCCATAGGTGCTTGAGAACAGGAGGCATCGTAACAGGAGTAGGAACCATAGGCATTTAGGCAACTTCTTCATGTAACTTGCTTGTGCCCTCCGGGCCTGCTTGAGCCTGATCACGTATATACCACTTATATTTGATAATGGATTGTTGCTGCGCATGGCCTACTTTATGGCTTGGGGGGCCAGATAACACCCAGCTCATGATGGGCAGCTCCGGTCTCATGGTGACTTGGTGGCCCATTGTCAAACGTTCAGTTTCCACTAAGGCCCAATAGCAGGCTAAGAGCTGTCTTTCAAAGGGAGAATAGTTGTCCACAGATGAAGGCAAAGCCTTACTCCAAAATCCCAATGGCCTCCTCTGTGATTCCCCTATGGGGGCCTGCCAGAGACTCCAAACAGCATCTTTATCTGCCACTGATACCTCAAGCACCATCGGATCTGCTTGATCATATGGCCCAAAGGGCAGAGCAGCTTGGACAGCACCCTGGACCTGTTGAAGGGCCATTTCCTTTTCCAGGCCCCACTCAAAGGTAGCTGCCTTCCGAGTCACTTGAT
>NW_008333774.1:405511-406537 GCF_000622305.1 Nannospalax galili
TACTAATTTCTTCAATCCGTCCAGGTATGCTATACTGTTTTTGGTTTACTATTTTCCCTGGCAGAGGCATTTCCAGTGGTTTCCATTTGGCCTTTCCAACCACAATAGCCCTCACTCTGTAGGTCAGGGAACAAATCTGGAGATTCTGACAAATTCTAAGTATATCTATCCATATTATACATTCTGGTACTGGGTAAATAACCACAGGATGAGTTCGGGGACCCACTGGACCCACTGTCAGTCAGACTTCAGCCAAAACTCCATTTATCACCTGACCTCTATAAGCCCCTACTTTGGCTGGAGGGCCACAATGATTTTTATTAGGGTCTCCCGGAATCAGTATCAACTCAGAACCAGTATCCAATAGGCCGTGGAAAGTCTGATTATTTCCTTTCCTCCAATGTACAGTTACTCTAGTAAAAGGCCGCAGGTCCCTCTGGGGAAGGATGGGTGAGAGGCGAACAGCATAACTCTTTGGTACTGTAACAAAGTCCTTCCTCAAGGGCAACTGGCCTTCCCTTCATTCAAGGGGTTCTGGGTCTGTAAACTGTCTCGTCTGGAAATTGATTGACTGAGCGAGCTTCTCTATTGCTATGATCCAATACTGACTGTCTGTCATTCATCCTAGAGCTTTTCTGCTTATACAGATCAAATAAAAACTTAGTAGGCTTCTTATGTATGTGGTCCCTGGAAACACCATAATTGATTAGCTGGTACCACAGGTCCATTTGAGTCATGCCATTGTAGGTATTGTTTTGCCTTTGCCACCCATTATGATAAGTACGCTCACCTTGTCTTTGGTAATTCATTGCTGCCACCTGACCCCTACTCCAAGGTCCTATTACACCTATTATATTTACATTTAATTTATGCAATTGAGCAGCAGCATCTCCAACTGTAAGATTCGGCATAAGGAAAAGAGCAAAAACAAAGCTCTTCAAACGTTCTGGTGTCTCTCTCAATACTTTCCATCTTATAAAATCGTAAAAGGCATGTCCTCTGGGCCCTCCCATTGTGGAGGATTTG
>NW_008333774.1:407742-408655 GCF_000622305.1 Nannospalax galili
GAAGATCTCTTTCATTTCAGTTAATCTCAGATCCAATCAAGTTGACACCCAGGATTAGCCATCACAGCATCCTTCTGGTGCCAACAAACAGACTATCTGTCCTGCTTCTTTGTACCCTAAATCTTTGTATGTGACAACCATATCCCATGCCTTTTATACCGGCTGCCATCAGAAGGTAACGCTCTTCTGGCTTCAGATGATCCAATCAAGAAGATCTCTTTCATTTCAGTTAATCTCAGATCCAATCAAGTTGACACCCAGGATTAGCCATCACAGCATCCTTCTGGTGCCAACAAACAGACTATCTGTCCTGCTTCTTTGTACCCTAAATCTTTGTATGTGACAACCATATCCCATGTGACTGCCAGTTCCTTGGGATGTATAAAATCATCTGAATTTTGAAATAAATGGCTTGTTTAAAAGACACAAGTCCCAGGGTCCAAGACTGTTGCTGGTTGGTATCACCATCCTTCATGAGAGCAAGGTTCCAAGCTGAGGAAGGCACACTTGGGTTACCCAATAACTTATAAGAAATATGAATCAATATCAGAAAAATGATTCACATAAAAATAATTACATTTCTATGAAATATAAACCAAACTAATTACCTTATACATGCTTCTGTTTGGTATTCCTTAATTACCAATAAATAATAAGTTCATAACATTAAATTCATCAAATCATCTCAGGTTTCCAAGATTCATACATGTTTTATCTGATATTAATAAAATGATGTTCAGTTGAAGACTATTGTTCATCTTGATTCTTAGTAAGACAGAATTTCCTAATCAAAAGACATGATGTCAAAAGTAGGATAAATTAAATCACAAATGCAAATTAAATTGCCACTATTACACAAATCCAATTTTCACCTCAAAATGTCATTTGTATGTCATTTGTTCAGAAGAATCTG
>NW_008333774.1:408735-420279 GCF_000622305.1 Nannospalax galili
AGATGTGAAAGAAATAAGGATGTCAATCCAAGACATTAAAATACAGTTTGAAGTATTAAAGAAAATTCAACAGAAAGGATGCTAGACAGGAAAAACTAAGTCAAATAAACACCTAAGTGATAAGTCTCACCAACTGAATGGATCATGTGAAAAAAAGGAGAGCCAGGAATGAAGGAGAAAGTAGAGGAATTGGGTCACTCAGTAAAGGCCAATGAAAATTTTAAAATATGTGAATGAAATATGGGAGAGTTTTGAGACACCATGTAGAGACTTAACCTTTGAATTATGGGCATACAAGGAGAAAAAAAACCATAAAGAAGGCATCAAAAACATCCCCAGTAAAATCAAAGAAAATTTTCCAAACCTAGAAGATGTTAATTCAGACAGAAAGCCTGCAGAACAAAGAATAGACATGACCAAAAAACTAATTCTCCATATCATATTATAATTAAAATATTAAAAATACAGAGTACTCTCTAAAACTTGGCCAATTGTTGGCATCTTTGTGAAATGTACTCAGTGGTATGAGGAAGCTTCACTGGTTAGAGTTGAGGGATGTATTAATATTCTCTCTACCCCCTCTTCCACTATGTTTCATTAGCCTTAGGTGTCACTCAGACATATATTCTCTGTATGCAACCAGTTGTCCCTGGATAGGACTCCTATATTAAACCTTACCCACCCATGGTTCAGGAACCATTGTGGAAGAGGGGGTAGAAAGAGTATAAGAGTCAGGGTTGGTGCATGAACATAAGGAAACAGAGGCTTTCCAGCCTCTGGGAATCTGCTCGTATGAACTTACAACAATGGTAACAGTATGCCCAAGATCCATGCTGGCTCAATACGACAAAATAACCCAGCATAGAACTGGGGAAATGGGCAGAAGGCCCAAACCATATTCAAGGTACAATTAGCAACTGATTAGTATAGAATGAGAGAGAGCAGATCTTCTTAAAGGAATGATTATATATATGCTGACTAGACTCCAGTTTATGAACTTGCACCAAGGAACATTTGGGCACAAAAGCTTAACTAGGTAGGCCTTAACATATTTGACAGAATGCATTAAATCCCATCAGGGGGGTTATTTGGGGATGAAGATGAGGAAAGGGATATAAATTTGATTAATATCTATTACATGAAATGAAAAAACTCAATTAAATGCTTTTAAAAATAAAATAAAAATGCAGAGTAAGGAAAATACATTGAAATCTTCAAGAGAGAAGGTCAAGCTTCTTAAAAAGTAAAGCCAATTCGAATAACAGTTAATAATTTGGGGCTAGAGATGGCTCAGCAATTAAGAGCACTGACTATTCTTGCAGAGGACACAGGTCTGATTCCCAGCACCACATGGCAGCTAACAACTCTCCCTAACTCCAGTTCCAGGGGATCTGATGCACTCTTCTGACCTCCTCGGGCATTGCACAACATGGGTGCACTTACACACAAGCAGGCAATACACTCATTACACATGAAATAAAAATAATAAATAAAAATATTTTTTTAAAAAACAGTTGATAAGTCGACTGAAACATTTAAAGCCAAAAATGTCTGAAAAGATGTACCAAGTCCTGAAAGAGCACAGTTGTCAACAGAAACTATTGTACCCAACTAAATTATCTATTAAATTAAAGGATAAATAAAAACTTTCCACTATAAAAACAATTAAAAAGCCAGAAAAGCCTGAAGCAAAGTATTCTGAGTTCTAAACAACCACAGAAGCCAACCCTGAATACTTTATCCTGTAAAACTATCTATCATGGTCAAAGGGAACAGAAAATTTTCAATGACATGAATAGCCTGAAAGAATTCATGTCCACCAAGTCAGTGCTACAGAGAATACTTAGAGCAATACAGAGGACTGAAGATAGGAATGAGTATACCCTAAAGACTACAGAAAGAAAACATAAAATGTATAATAATGGAAACACAAAATAGGACCAGAAACACAAAGAAATTAAAAACACAGTATCCAATACACGGCTTCCAAAAATAGCTCTAAATATCAATGGCCTCAACTCCCCATCAAAAGCTAATGGAATGTATCAAGAAAGAAAACCCACCTTTTTGTTGTATTCAAGAAAGAAACTCATCTCATCTTAAGGGACAGAGATTACCTGAGGGTGAAAGTATGGGAAAAATATCCCAAATAATGGCTGAAAAAAGCAAGCAGGTGTTCTGGTTCTAATGCTGAAAAAAACAGACTTCAATTGAAAACTAATCAGAAGAGATAAAGAGGGTCACTTCATTCTAATCAATGAAACAATTGATCAAGAAGATATTGCAATCATGTACATATATTCACCAAACTCTGGTGCACCCAATTTCATAAAAGAGTACTCCAGGGCTATAAAAGAGGGATTAATCCCAACTGAGTAATAGAAGGTAACTTCAGTAACCCAATATCTTCAATAGACAGGTCAACTGGACAAAGAATAAACAGAGAGACATCTGAATTAAATGACATACTACAGGAAATGGACCTAACAGATTATATATATATATTTAATATTCCACCCAAGCACCAAAGAATGCACTTTCTACTCAGCAGCCCATGCCAGTTTTTTTTTTTTAATTGACCACATTCTGGGACACAAGACAAATCTGAACAAGTACAAAAAATGTTGAAATAATTCCATGCATTTTGTCAGACCACAGTGCAATTAAGCTTATAATCAACAACAAAAGAAGCTCTAGTAACTACTTGAACTCATGGAGATTAAACAACACACTCCTGAATGATGAATGGATCAAAAAATAAATTAAGAAAGAAATAAAATAATTCCTGGAACTAAATGAAAATGAGAATGCAACACAACAAAACCTCTGGGACAGCTTAAAAGCAATTCTAAGAGGGAAGTTTACAGCTCTTAGTGCCTATATTAAAAAATCAGATAGAGTACATGTAAATGACTCAACAGTACAACTCAAGACTCTGGAAAAATAAAGCAATCTCAAACCTAGTAGACAAGAGAAAATGAAAATCAAAGAAGAAATTCATGAAATAGAAACAAAGAAAACAACACAAAAAATAAATCAGTCTAAAAGCTGGTTCTTTGGAAAGTTAAGCAAGATATACAGACCCGTAGCCCAGTTAACCTAAAGGAAGAAAGAGTAAATCCAAATTAACAAAATCAGAGACAAAAGGGGAAACATACACCAAAACAATCCAGAACAGTGTAAGGGAACACTTTAAAAGATTGTACTCCAATAAGCAATGTTTGGCTATATTAACATGAATTGTACTATCACCATGAACTATTAGTTATGGCTGACATGTCTGTTAAATAAGTTTGCTAATCATCTTTTTTTTCAGGTACCCTCTATTTTTTCATTCAAAAGAGAGACAATTTTAAAAACATTTTTCCAGAAATAACTTGAAGCAGTTTACAAAAAATATATATAAAATGAAGTTTAAGGGGGGTGAGATAGGAATAAGAAATCAAAGACCAAAAGATTTGCCACCATGGGGTCAACTTTGGTGGAATAATGAAGGTTTCCAGTAGCTCTGAGTTTTTTTGTTGTTGCCATTGTTATCATTGTTGTTGTTGTTCAAAACTCCTAACGAGTTCATTGGGCTTCCTAACAGAGCATAGGGTGAGGGTTTATTTACAGAAGAGTGGGTGACCCCCCCATTTACAGCTGCTATAGGAAGTCTACACTCAAACATAGAGCCTGTAACTTCCTGATAGCCACATAAAATGGCAAGAGAGGTGCCTCATGGCATTCTTGGCTTATATATCCTTACCCCCTTCCCCACAATGACTTAATTTCAAAATAGGCATGATGTCTAACTAAAGAAACTTTTGCTTTATAAGTAAATTTTAAGGACATCTTTAATATGTTATTATTTTTATTTTATGTGTATAAGTATATTGCCTGCATGTATGTGAGTGCACCTGTGTTATGCAATGCTGCGGAGGTCAGAAGAGGGCTTTGGATTCCCCTGGAACTGGAGTTAAAGATGGTTCATAGCCACTATGTGGGTGCTGGGAATGGAACCCAGGTCCTCTGCAAGAGCAGTCAGTGCTCTTAACTGCTGAGCCATTTCTCCAGCCCCCAAGGACAAACTTTTATTTTGCTTCTTTCACATTCTTTCTCCTGAACTATTCTGCCAATATCCTCTGAAATGATTGTTTACTAATTATCCTAAGTAGGAAAAGAAAAAAAAACATATTTTTCTTTTCAGGTTAAAAAAAAAAAAGATTATACTCCATTAAATTTGAAAATCTAAAATAAATGGATGAATTTCTAAAGTTATGGACACCACCAACTTAAATCAAGAAGAGATTAACAACCTAAACAGACCCATTACAAATAAGGAAAATTGTAGAAAACCCCAAATAAAGAATTTCCAGGCCCAGATGGTTTCACAGAAGAATTCTACCCATCAAAAAAGATCTACAACCAATACTTCTTAAATTATTCAAATGGATAGAAACAGAGGGAGAAATACCAAACTCTTTGTATAAAGCCAGTGACACTCTAATACCAAAACAAGGTAAAGATGCAATCAAAAATGGTTGCATATGGTAAACATGCAACTATTTATGCAACCATATCCTTGATAAGCATAAATGCAAAGATATTCAATAAAATACCCACAAACCACATACAGATACACATAAAAAATCATATATCACAATCAAGTCTGCTTTATTCCAGAGACACAGGGATGGTTCAAAACACATGTCAATAAATGTAATAAAACATATAAATGGACTTAAAGACAAAAATCACATGACCATCTCAATAGATGCAGAAAAGGCCTTTGACAAAATCCAACATGCATTCATGTTAAAAGTCCTAGATGCAATTGGTCTGGGGTGGGAGGCGGCATACCTCAACACAATTAAACCTATATAAAACAAACCCATACCAACAACATTCTAAATGGAGAAAAACTGGAAGCATTCCCATTTAAATCAGGAACCAGACAGGTCTATCCACTATCTCCACTCCTTTCCAATACAGTGCTTGAAACTCTTGTTGAAAAAGTAAGACAAGAGAAGAAAATTAAGGAGTACTAATTGGAAACAAAGAGGTCAGTTTATGTCTATTTGAAGATGATATGATATTATACATAAGAGATCCTAAAACCTCCACCAGAAAACTCTTAGAAATGATTAATATTTTCAGTAAAATGATAGGTTACAAAATCAACTCACAAAATCAGTAGTGTTTCTATATGCCAATAACAAGCAATCAGAAAAAGCATTCAAGGAAACCCTACCTTTTACAATAACCTCAACAAAATAAAATATTTAGGGATACACCTAACCAAAGACATTAAAGATCTCTACAATGAAATTTTTGAATCTTTGAAGAAAGAGATAGTGCAAGACATTGGGAGATGGAAAGGCCTGCCATGCTCAAGGATTGGTAAAAATCAACATTGTGAAAATGACCATCTTACCAAAAGCAATCTACAGATTCAATGCAATCCCAGTCCGAACACCTATGACATTCTTCACAGAACTTTAAAAAATATCATCCTAAAAGTCATGTGGAATCACAGAAGATAAAGCAATATTGGGCAAAAAGAAAAACGCTGGGGGAATCACCATAGCAGATTTCAGTTTATATTACAGAGCTATAGTCATAAAAACAGTGTGGTACTGACACAAAAATAGGCACATAAATTAATGGAGCACAATAGAAGACCAAAATATGAATACATGCAATTTCAGTCACCTTGTATTTGGCAAAGTTGCTGAGAACACTCAATGGAGGAAAAACCTCATCTTCAACAAATGATACTGGCAAAACTGGATCTCTACCTGTAGAATAATGAAATTGGAGCCCGTTCTTTCACCCTGCACAAAAGTCAACTCCAAATGGATCAAAGACTTTGATATAAAACCCAAAACTCAGAAACTGCTAGAAGAAAACGTAGCACCCTCCAAGATATAGGCATAGGAAAGCAGATAGGGGAAAGTATGGATGGGGGAGGGGTCTGGATTTGAGTGGGAAATGTATGAAATTTTAAAAGCTCAAGAAATTAATTCAAAAAGAAATACATTTAACTGGTCTAGCGATGTTACAAAAGTAGATTTTTATTTCTAGAATCAATAACCTCTTCAGCTATGTGCATCTGGCTATGTTTATGATACTATACGTGAGTTCCCTCCCATTGAGGAGACCTTAAGCTCAATTAGGCAGCTGTTGATTACCACCAAGAAAAAAGGGCCACTACAGGCTATTCCCACAGCCGTTGATTGTCTTCCAGAACTTGAAGGCAAGACCCTATTGCTGTAGACAGACATACTTCAGACACAGGGCTTGGAGCAATCCAGCTGGAGCTGATTCGAAACCTTCTCCCTGAACTCCATCTCTCATAGTATGGAAATTGCTAAGGGAGAAAAATCAGTCAAGGATCCTATTCAGCTGTAAAGTCTATGAATCAGAGAAATGACCAGCCCAGCAAATAACCTCTACAGTGCAGTAGTGTCCTCATTTTTTGTGTTATTAATGACCCCTAAGTCCAGTTAGAACTGTACATATGTGAATAGTTGTGGGATTATCCACTGGAGCATGGGCAAATTTCTAACAGTCATGTCCCCAAAGAAGAGTGACTCTTCCCCGGCCCCAGCTGCCATCAGCTGCCATTAGTTCCTGTGCCAAGGGTAGGGCCTTGTTTGCCCCTCCTCCAGGCATGTTGGAATTTTGCCTGGCTTGCTAATGGACAGGTCTGTTGCAGGTAACCAGGGCTGCTGTGATTTGATGTGTGCAACATCCATATCATGTCCAGAAGTCAGCATTTCACAGTTATCTTCCCCATCCACTCGCTCTTAAATTCTTTCAGTCTCTGCTCGTGTTCTCTGTGACTTGAATAAGGAGAGGTGATATAGATGATTTATTTACAGTTGAGCAGTTGCAGTTATTTATACTTGGCACTTTGACTTATAACTAGTCTTTGCCTTAACTACTACCCACTGAAAAACGAAGATTCTCTGACCAAGTTGAGAGCAACACAAATCCATAAGCATAAACAAAAATACATAAAAGGCAGTTTTCTGGACACTGGTTCAAGTCCGTCTGGTGGGGTCTCCATGGCCTCCTTGATCAAGAGGACAGGTGAGTCACCACAATTACAGGCCATTGAGAGAGATGCTCATAGTCCCCTGGAACTTGATCAACCTAGGCGGGCAAGGAGTCCAGTCTACAAAGAAGAGGGTTAACACAGAGGAAACATTTCTTCCATGCATCCAAGCAAAGCCACCCATAGTTGAGCAGGACCTTTGACTTAACTTCACATAGACCGATCTGGTAAAAGAAAGGATCCAGGGCTCCTCCCAAGTCCATGTGACCCCTGAGGAACAGATCCTCAAACAACCTTAAAAGTAAAATTAAATTGGTTTAGCTGGGCCTTAAACACCCCAAAGGAAAGTATAACCAAAGATTAATGGGGTCAATATAATTTTTTTTAAGAATCCATATGTGTAGCTAAAAGCTACATAACAAGAAACAATTCCAGACAGGAGATATCTTCTTTTGAGTTGTTGGCCAGGGTGGCCCAAGAGACTCCCAGACAGTAACCCAGCATAGAACTGGGAAAATGAACAGCAGACCCCAATCTTATCTAAAGGAATATTGACAACAGATTGCTGCTAGATGATGAACAGCTGATCTTCCTAAAACAACGATCTGTAGATAGGCTGAATAGATTCAGCAGATGAACAAGAACTAGGGAACGGCTGGAGGTGTTGACAATACAGTGGTCAGTAACGGGGATAACAGAGTATATGGGCTCCAGTGGGAGGAGGAGGCTATGGGAGGGTGCCATTTGGGAGGTGGGTATATAGATGAATAAGATTGTGTAGGATGTTCTGTATGATATACACACAAAAGATCAACAAATAAAAAATGAGTTATATTTGAGGAGGAAGCATAAAAATTTACTTCATGTCAATTAGTAGAGGTGATAAACATTACCACTGAAATTTACCTGATGACTTTATATCCATACTCAGGTACCAAAGATCTGAGTGTAACCGACTGTGACTAGTAATAATCAGATACATAGATATTAGAGACGCATGTGCAAACATCTAAGTGTTAGTAGCATTAAAAATGAGTCTTTCTGGAGGAAACAACATATTTTAACATGAAATGGAGATCGTTTTTAAAGGTTAAAAACTCATTCAATTTTATGTCTTATATGGTTTATACACAGTTCAATATTGTATAACTGTATTGATTCAACTGTGAACCTAAAAATTTACAGCCACTGTTGAAAGAGCTGTATCTTTCCTCTGTAAATTGTTATTGAATATATTAAAGCTGTAAAGGAATGCTTCTTCTAATCATGTGGTTATTAAATAAATTAGAAAATAAATTTTAAAAAGGCAGTTTTCTAACAAGACCATTTAGAAAAACAATATTAGGTTCCCCCTAGAATCAATAATACCCACATTCAAGGGATTTGGACCAGGTTTGAAATACCAGGCAAGAAATCTTCCCTGTAGAGTAGGCTTCATATCCAACCAAAAAGCAGATGGATAACCTAAAACTGTCATGCCACTATTGTACCAGTGGGCATATCTTGCCTGGAAGATCAGTATTTTAGAATGACGGTCCTGTACTGAGTTAGATCACTGATGTCTTTTCTCCTTCATAGCACTTTCTAGCACTATTTAATCTAACAAACGGAGAGAATTTCCTTTTCAGTTTACACTGTTTTTTCTGTCTTATATTCAAAGTGAGTGGTGTCTTTAGTAGTAGGATCACCTTACATATAGTTATTATGGGCAACTAAGAGAAACAGCAATGGCTTGTGTAGTTTAGGGTGCTTCTGGGTCCTCCATGACCAATAACTTTCAAGGAACCTTTACCTGAAACTGAGGTTTTCATTTAATGGATCATGAATTCTGTGAGCAATATTGTCAACTCATACAGGGTACTATGTTCAAACTCATTTTTATTATATTAAGCTTCTAATTTGCTTACACACCAAGGAATTTCTGTAAGACTTATTCATATATCCACAACTATGGCTAACCCACCCTGACTCACTAGTATCTCCAGTTATCCTACCTCCATCTAAATATCTAATACTGAATTTCCTCTCATCTTCCATCATAACAATGCTGCTCTACTCTCCCCCTTAGTTAATTTGGTTTCTTGGGCTGGAAGGTCATGGTTTTCCATATAGATTTCTCATGCACCCTTCATTCTAGTAAGACTTATATCACCCTCTCATTTTCCAGTCTCCAAACCCCCTCATCCTTGAATCTTTCGGCCCCTAGTATGTCCACTCTATATTTTCATTTTACCTAAAATTTACTACTTCCCTTCCCTTAATGTCTCAACCCAAGTTAGCACACTTATAATTTCTTGGTTTCCTGATGTATTCCATGTTAAATACATAAAACAAAAGATTTGAAGCTAAAATCAGAGAAAGAGAGAGAGAGAGAGAGAGAGAGAGAGAGAGAGAGAGAGACATTTGTCTTTCTGAGACTAGGTTACCTCATTCAGTATAATTTTTTTCAAGATCGATTGATTTATCAGCAGCTGAGTAAAGTTCCACCATGTATGTGTGCCGCATTTTGATTACCCATTCACCATTTGATAGACATCTTGAATTATTCCATTTCCTAACTGTGCTGGACAGCCTCAGTTGTCAACTTGACACACTTGGGAAGAGGGCACCTCAATTGAGGCATTTCCTTTATAGAATTGGTCTCTGAGCATATCTTTGAAGCATTCTCTTGATTATTGAGTGATGTCAGAGGGTACAGCCCACTGTCGGTGGTTCCATCCCTGGGCAGGTGGTCCTAGGTTGTATAAGAAAGAAGGCTAAGCATAGGCCAGAGCAGTGTTCTTCCACAGTGTCTGCTTCAGATTCTGCCTCCAGATTCCTGAATTGAGTTACTGCCCTGACTTCTCTTGATAATTGACTGTGAACTGTAAGTCAAATAAACCATTTTCCCCCAAACTTGGTTTTGGCTGGTGTTTTATAACAGTGAACAAATACCAGAATATTGTAACTAGTGCCTCAGTGAACATGAATGTGAAAGTATCTCCATAGTAGTACATAAAGTTCTTAGTGGTATAGCTATGTCCTATGGTAGCCCTATTGCTATCAACTCCCCACCACATGTCTTTCAGTGCAAATTCATCCACTGGAGGCTGGTCAGTGTATCTAGAGTCACTCCTTTGAAGATCAACTCTTCTTCACCAGGCAATAATCAGCTGCTAATAGTTCTTTGGCTATAGTTGGAGTTTCTTGTCCATTTACCTAGTTCTGTGCTGTGTTTTTGTATGACTGAGTTTGCATTGATCTTGTCCATACTGACCCCATTGCTCAATGTTCATATGAGCAAGTTCCCAGAGGCCTGGAAGACAGTTTCCTTATGATCATGCACCAACCCTGGCTCTTGCAATCTTTCTACCCTCTCTGCCACAGCGGTCCCTGAGCCATGGGTAGGTGAGGTTTAATAAAGAAACTTCTCCGGTGAGAACTGAGACATGCACTAAGCTATGGGTATAACAATAAATCAGTTTGAGTCAGTTTACTACTATGTCGATTTAGCAAAAAAGATTATATATATATATATAGGTCACACGTTCTTGGCCCTGATAAAAGTGCCAGGTATGGTCTCCATTTTGTAAAGTGGGCCTTAAATCGAGTAGGAAGGTGTTAGATTCTTCCCATAGCATTCATTGTATTTGTACCAGTGGGCACCTTGTTGCGGTCCAGTTGTTATGTATCTAGCAGGGTAAGATTGACAATGATTACCTTTTTCTTCAGATACCTTGCATAGGCCTTCTAGTACTATGAAAGATAACTAACAGAGATTAAGCTTTGAGGTCAGTAACAACTTGACTAGGGAAGTGAGACAGAAAGAAGAGAAACAAGGAGGAACAGTCGGAAAAAGGATAAATTCTGGTTCCCTATGTCACAGTAGGGTAGGCAATGGCTATAGTTATGTGTGATACATTTTTTTAAAGATAGGATATTATGGAAAATTTCTAACACATAGAGATGTTTGAGGGGATAAATGTTTTTGCCCTGATCATTGCACGTTGTAAAAATGCAGAAGTTTATTACATAGTGCAACACAATGGTATATTTTTATGCCTACATAATATTAATAATAATGCTAACATCAAAGTGGTCTTCAAGAGGTCATGTCAATGTTGATGACCTTATTATTGCCACTGTCCCATCCCCATAGTGACTGTGTAAAGCAATGCATGGAGTAAAGCATCCAGGTCTCTAGGGTGAGAGGCTCATGTATTCTGAGAAGAGAAATGTCTGCACTAGATTATTGGTGACCATCATAAAATTATTCTGCACTAGCCAGGGTGTAGATATAATCCTGTGATCCCACTACTAGGGAGGCAGAAGGGGTAGCACAATGACTTTGAGGTCTGCCTAGGATACACAGCAAAACTCCATCAATAATCAGAAGAAAAATTCACAGAGAAGTGAGAACTTAGATCTAGATCAAATAGAAATAGTGTTCTAATATGTGCCCTTTCCAAAATCTCAACATTCTTCATTTGATTTTTCTCAAATTCTCCATTAATTATCTATTA
>NW_008333774.1:421302-423322 GCF_000622305.1 Nannospalax galili
AAGTTGGACTATACGTATATGTCTTTAGAGGTCTAGTTTAAGGCAAATCTTTTAGTTAAGAGTTTGACTGAGACAATGTAAGAATCATATTATAATAGTTTACTAATTGTGGTGGTTCATCCTGTCCACTTGATTGGACTGAGAGATACAGAAATCAGTAAAGCACTCCTCTGGGTGTATCTCTCGGGCCTTGCCAGAGGTGATTTGATCATGAAGGCTCTGACATAATGAATAGTTGAAGTCACTGGTGGATTCAGATTTTGAATTTGGCCAAGCATGGTGGCACACACCTTTAATTCCAGCACTCAGGAAGCAGGGCAGGCAGATCTCTGTGAGATCGAGGCCAGCCTGATCTACACAGTGAGTTCCAGACCAGCTGGGGCTACAGAGAGACCCTGTATCAAAAGAAAAAACTCCCAGGACATAGATAAATATGTTATATAGTCTTAAATGCTCATTAGTCTCCTTTACCAATAAGTTGATTGAATGGGATGATAAGATTGAAAAATCTCTGCATTTCTGCTTCTGCATGGACGCTATGCAAGCAGGTAGCCTAATCTTCCCCACAATGTCCATCAAATTATCGCAGATTTAAATACTTGGCAAAAATATAGCATTTGTTATGAAATTTTCCCAACTGTGTTTCCTAATTAGAGGTGAATCTGGAAGGCTGAAATCCTACAACTCTGAATAGTCACTTTATTTCAAGACATCTGAGTCAACCTGTGACTAAAGTAGGATTTCAGACTGAATCAATGTTGTAGTACATCATTTTGTACTTGTTTTGTGTCCAGCTTTTAAAAATTAGTGATTTTAATACGTATTTTTCTAACATCCCTTACAGCTCCCAAGTCATTTGGAATAATGGGGTGTGCCCCCCTTAGTCTACTGCCAAGCAGCAGGTGTTTGCAAGAGTGGTGATTGGCTTGGGTTATTTCTCTAAGTTCGTAACTGAGCATCCTCAAATCAGAAAAGCGAAGAGAAGTGGCCAAGGTTTTGGTCTCTGTAGATTGGGACATGAGGGATCAATTAGAGGAAAAAGGTGAATATCTAAGTTTGTGAAGGAGGTTATGCATATAAAACACAGCATTTTATCATTCTGTCTTCCGTTACTAGAATCTGTGTGAATTAATGGTAAAATGTCCTTTGTGTTTCATTAGAACAAACAACTAGAAAAGGTGGGTGTTCTAACTACGCAATGAATATGCAACTATTTAAGGAGGGGCAGTGAAGTTCTTTGCTAGTTTCAACACAAACTGAATGACTAGTGGTGGGAGCCAAGAAGAATACATGTTAGAGCTTGTTCTTGAAAGTTTTCTTTCCAGGAATTTTGGTAGATAAAGAAGGGATTTCTAAAGAGGATGGATAAAGACGGGATAAGAGGCATTTTTGTCTTCAGTGGGACTGCTGAAGAAAATGGTTTTGTTGCATACCTAGCAGACTTTGTCAGCAGAACTCGGTGTTTAAGTCTTTCTAAGACCAGCAGACTGTCAGCAGAGAATGTTGTAATTGTAAAGGTACTTTTTCTCACAGTACCAAAATATACACAAAGACTTTGGACAAGGTGAGTCCAGATGTTGTTATTAAGCAGAGTTAATTTGGGTTAGTTTAACTAGGGGAGAGGTGGTTTTCTTGTCATCATGAAACCCTTTCTTTTGCACAGAGAATACGCATTTTCATAACTGTTTAGAAAAGCTAAAAGTGAGCTTAAAGCACAATCAGAAACAATGTAAACTTTTTGAATTATTTAGTGTGCTATTCCTGAATTGTGACTTTAAATAAAGGACTGAACTTTTCTAGCCTTTAGGTTTCCCAAAGACTAAGATTTGGGATAAAGACAAGAGACAAATACTTCTTGAGGGCCTAGCATATGCTTAATGCAGAGATCTCACTGAGTTGCAAGTTCCCAACTGGTCCACTGAGTTGTTAAGACTGAGTAAGTAGAGGCTCAGAAAACCAATTTAGTCTTGTGCTAACTCTTGTTAACTCTGATTTACTAATGTGTGTATACACCTCTAAC
>NW_008333774.1:423752-425398 GCF_000622305.1 Nannospalax galili
TATTCATGAAGCACTGAGCTCTGATCTGAGAGCATGTACCTGTTTATTCCCTTAACATAAATGACACGTGTAAAATGTAAATTTAGAGTAGACTCTGTGTAGAAAGCTGCCTTGTAAACAGTTCCTGAGGCAACTGTTATATCTCTGTAAATTTCAACCTTTGTTAAAGAAAACAATAAATAAAGTACCCCAAGAGGTTTTTCTATACAAATGTATCCATAACCCTGATTTTTAAAATTGTCTTGTGAATTTTGTCAGCATGAACAATTACATGCACTTACCTCTAAAGATAATGTTTTGTTGATTTCTACCTGCACATAGTTGAGAGCCTGCTGTATGTAAAAGGTACCTGGGGATAGAGATCAAGTGGGTCATCAGACATGACCCTAGGTTCAGTCAAGTAACCCACTGCCCCTCTGTGCCAAGGAGTCTGTGGTTCTATGGGATACATGTCTCTGTGTTTAAAACCAGACCAGTTACAGTCATGCTTATTCCCTTTAGCCCTCTCCACATGCTGCTGCTGATGGCTGTCTTACCAAGAGCATCCTCTATGAGGTCTAGAATTGTACCTAAGAGCATATCACTCTGTGGTGTCTCATCTCATCTTGAGCAATATCCAGGTCCTTATTCCTTCTACACAAATGCCCTCACCTGCCCTTCACAAACACTCTTCCCATTGGGTTTTTCTCATCCATTTTCCCTCTTTAACTTCTTCCTTGCTCACCACTTTCAGTAATGTGCCTATAAGATAGCTGTTTATATCACCTTTGACAATATATTTGCTTTTAAAAGGCTTCAATTCAACCTCTCTGTCCCTTTTTCTGTCACAGTTTTCCTCATACAAGGGGTCAGCACAACATCAGATAATCTAGTTGAGTTTTTTGTTCTAATATTAGTAGCACCTTTTCTTGGAGCAGGGTCTCACTGTAACCAAAGCAGGCCTGAAAGTCACTAAATAGACCAGACTGAACTCGACCTCACAGAAATCTGCCTGCATTTGCCTCTTCGGTTCTGGAATTAAATTGCAGCCACAACGCCCACTGGTAGCACCTTCTTAACTGGGGCTGCTGATTGTGTATTATTGCATAAGTTAATGAACAAAGCATGGAAGCATCTAGATATACATAATGTGTTTTGAAAGAATAAATAGCTTATTATTGTGGCTTTATATTTATATGCCTGAGGGCAAATATTTAAAAAGTAATAATCTGTATCAGAGGCTTGTGGTCTCATTTATTCCATGCCCAATGCTACTATGCTCTTAATGTGCTCTTCACTGTATATTTATCTTTGTCAGTATTTGCTGATTAGATAACTACACAATTGCACTCCCATTTTTCTATGACAAGTTCTCTTTTACAATTATACTTCTCCTTACCAAAGATATATGAATTGCCAGTTGATTTGTAATTGTATGTGAACAACTGTAGCAAACTACAGATTACTGTTCTTTATCTTTGGAAAAAATCAGTAAGCCAACATGACTGTCCTTACCAGTAACCACGCCAGGCTGTGGCTTCAGCACTTCTCTGAGATAGAAGGGCACATACATGTAAATCAGGAACTCTTATATCAAGACCAGGTAAGAGAATAAGTCAAGCACATGTTGGAAATATAGTACCTTATGAGCACATTTTATAATTTTC
>NW_008333774.1:426461-445230 GCF_000622305.1 Nannospalax galili
GAGTTATAAGATTCATGATATACATGATATATGTGTTCAATTTGTGTTATAATCACAACATATTAACCCTCACTTATAATATTTGTAGTTTACAGAGAAGAAAAATACATATTATATAATCTATGGTCTTTATAAAGTATAATTTACTTGCATACAAAGTATCAATGTGTAAGATTGATATCTGGAAAATTTCCAAAAATGGAAACAGCACTAGGGAAGTGGAAGCATAGTTACAGCACAGTGCAGCTGGTGTGGACCTTACAGCACACTGTTCAAGAAGAGGGATTTGGGGGTGTGACGCGCACTTTCAGTAAATGCAAAGTATGTTTTGGAGAATTTGAGAGACAGAGCATCAAGGAGCAGACCTCTTCTTTTCTTCCTAGAGCAGGGGCATGTGGGAAAGAGAGCCAGGAAACAGGTTCTATCAGAGAGCAAGGTAATGCAGGACACTGGACAACACAGGGATCTGAGTTTTCCTTGGATTATAAGAATTTTTAATAATCTTGTGCAGTGGGTTTTGGGAATTATCTATGAAGAAATGTGTTGACTTTCGAACTCACATTGTTGTTCTTGTCTTTAGAGAGACTGCACAGACATCTCTGACGTGAGTAGGTTTTCAGAAGAAAGTAGAAAGGAACTTTCAATTCTGATATTGAAATATACTCAACAAAATCATCATGCTGAAAGAAGAATAATTCGTTGTAATAATTCATTACTAAGTCAGTTTCTCTTTACTCCCTGGTCTCTTTCATGTTTGGAGTATATTTCTTTAAGAAAGATAAAGCAATACAGTTTCATGGAGAAATGGAATCAAAGTTCAAGTGATTTCATTTTGTTGGGGTTGTTTCCACAAAATCGAACCGGCCTTCTTCTTTTGCTGCTCATCATCCTCGTGTTCTCTCTGGCCTTGTTTGGCAACTCAGCAATGATCCACCTCATATGTGTGGATCCCAGACTCCACACCCCCATGTACTTTCTCCTCAGCCAGCTCTCCCTCATGGACCTGATGTACATCTCTAGTACTGTTCCCAAGATGGCCTTCAACTTTCTCTCTGGACAAAAAAGCATCTCCTTCCTGGGCTGTGGAGTGCAATCCTTCTTTTTCCTGACCATGGCATGTTCTGAAGGCTTGCTCTTGGCCTCCATGGCTTATGATCGTTTTGTGGCCATCTGCCACCCGCTTCATTATCCAATTCGTATGAATACAACGATGTGTCTGAAGATGATCATAGCATCCTGGATATTGGGTTCCATCAACTCCTTAGCACACACAGTCTACACCCTTCATATCCCTTATTGCCAATCTAGGTCCATTAACCATTTCTTCTGCGATGTTCCAGCCATGTTGCCCCTGGCCTGTATGGACACTTGGGTCTATGAGTACATGGTGTTTGTGAGCACAAGCCTGTTTCTCCTACTTCCTTTCCTTGGCATCACTGCTTCCTATGGACGGGTCCTTTTTGCTGTCTTTCATATGCGCTCAAAAGAGGGAAAGAAAAAAGCCTTCAGCACGTGTTCAACACATTTAACTGTGGTGACATTTTACTATGCACCTTTTGTCTACACTTATCTTCGACCTAGAATTCTCCGTTCCCCTGCTGAAGATAAGATTCTGGCTGTCTTCTACACGATCCTCACCCCCATGCTCAATCCCGTCATCTACAGCCTGAGAAATAAGGAGGTGCTGGGGGCCATGACCAGAGTGTTTGGTATATTTTCTTCCACAAAAACGTGATCAACCATCCCTCCTCCTCTTTCAGTTGTCCCTGGACAATGCCTTGAAGCAGTGCTGTCCACTGTAAATATAATGTGAACCACATGCATGTTTAAAAACTTTCTAGTGATTCATTATTACTTAAAATATATAATATTTTCATTATTATATACTAGTATAGTTATTCACATTTACTTCATAACATATTCAATCATACTAATAGAACATATTAAAATGATGATTTTCCATATTAATATATGACATTATATACTATGTGTGTACAAATACTACTATAAATATAATAATTTGTATCCAATATTGACATTGTTTCTACAAAATTGATAAGAAATTAGTAATGTGCTCATATATTTTCCTTTCATCCTTTATTTCTTCGAAGCCTCAGGCCTCTAGGAACTTCCTCATACAAACTTACATCAATGGTGAGAGCATGCACAAGACCCATGCTGACTCAATCAGACAAAACCCATCATAGAACTGGGGAAATAAGCAACCTGAGCTGAAGAACTCTTGGCAAATGATTACTTCAGGGTGAGGGAGAGCTGAGAGACAGGGTCTCCCTGTAACCCCAGCTGGCCTGGAAATCAAGATGTATACCAGGCTGGCCTTGGATTCACAAAGATTCGCCTGCCTCTGCCTCCGAAGTGCTGGGTAAAGGTATGTGCCACCGCATAGGGCAGAGCTGATCTTCTTATTTAAGGGAGTGACTCTAAATAGGCTGACTAGACTCCAGTGGATGAACAAGCACTGAGGGATATATGGGAACAAATGTTTGACTGAATAGACCTTAACATATATGGCAGACCACATGAAATCTGGTGGGAGGGGTATAGGGGTTGCAGATGGAGGAGGGGGTGTAAATTTGATTAAGACATATTATATGAAATGCATGAAAACTCAACAAAAATATACATAAAGAGAAAAATGTGTTTTGGTTGTGAGCCTGGTTCTAGCCACTGCAACAGCTATCAAGGTGCCTGAAAACAAATCCTGAGTTCATCACTCTCGAGTCCAGCCTTGGCAGCCAAAAGAAAAATGAGGAGGATCCTGATAAATAGATGCTTTTAGAAGCCCTCGTCAAGAAATTCCAATGGACTTTAATTTGGACATTTGAAATTTGCACTGTTCTGGCTTTTTTCTGGTTCCCTATCTAGAACTTGTAATGCTAACTACTCTTGCCTTTACTTCTCCTTCACATCTCCTAGGCACTAGTCAAGGACTTTCTTTTCCCCCTATAGATAAGAGTTATGCAATTTGGGAGTCTTTTAGATAGACCTATTGAAGGGGTACCCCAATTGCCACATAACCCCCCATATTCAGCACATAAGAAGCCAGAGCGGCTGGTGTCCTGATTCCCTATTGGCAATTTTGGTAATCTCTTCTAAGGATGGTGTGATAAGAATAGGATGTAGAAACTGGCTAAGCAGTTAGGGTGAAAAGATCCCCCCCCCCAAATTAGCCTGTTTCTTTCTTGGCTAAAAGTCAAAATGTCCTTAGGCTTTTTAGCAACGTACTCTGTTCCAAAGGCCCAAATGTCAAAAATATTTGGGAGCTATTATCAAATCCCTTAAAGATCTTAGGGTTACCTCTTTAGAGGGGGGAATATTAGAATAGCAAAAAGCCCCATAAGTTTAACTGGTCAAGACCATAAAATCTTTAGTCTTATCTGTTGGAAGATTCACCTTTCCAGGTTTGCTGGTCTGCTTTCTTCCAATCTGTGGGCTCCTTCTTTACCTATTTGATTGTTTCATTTGCTTTACAGAATCTTTGTGTTTTTTAGGGTCCATTTGTCAATTATTGGCCTTAATTCCTAAACAAATTGAGTCTTATTTAGGAAGTCATTTCCTGAACCTATATTTAATAGGACATTGCTTAGATTTTCTTCTAGAAGTTTTAGTGTTTCAGAATTTATATTAGGGTCTTTGATTTGTTTGGAGTTGAATTTTTGCAGGAGATAGATATGGGCCTCATTTCCTTCCTCTACATGTGGATATCCAGTTTTTACCAGCACCATTTGCTTTCCTTCAGTGTGTATTTTGAGAATCTTTGTCAAATATCAGATAGCTGTAATTATCTGAACTTAGTTTTGTGTCTTTCATTGTGTCCCATTGATCTGCATGTCTGTTTTTGTGCCAATACCATGCTGCTTTCATTACTGTATCTCTGTAATATAACTCAAAATATCTTCAATATTGTTCTTTTTTCCCAGGATTCCTTTGGCATTCCAGGAATTTTGTACTTCAATATGAACTGTAGGATTTTTTTTCTATTTCAGTGAAGAATGCCATGGATATTCTTAATGTATATTGTTATTGATATTTTTGTGCATTTTCTATATTAGATCTTAGTCATATTTCGATACTTCCCCTTTCTGCACCCCTTCATAGCCCACACACAGGATTTCATACATTCTGTTGTATATGTTAATGCCTATATAGAGAATGAGACTTCAGATTATGTGCCCCTGGATAGGACTCATATTAAACCTAATCCACCCAGGGTTCAGGGACCATCGCAGAAGAGGGTACGGAAAGATTGTAAGAGCCAGAATGGTACATGACCATAAGGGAACAGAGTCCTTCAGGCTCCTGAGAACTTGCTCATATGAACTTATAGTAATGGTCACAGCATGAACAAGACCCACGCAAGATTTAAAAAAAAAAAAACAAAAAAAAGAATACAGCTGGGGGCATGAACAGGAGGCCCCAACCTTAGCTTAGGAGTTGTTGGCAGCTGATCACCACTAGGTGAGGAAGAGTTGATATTCATCAAGGGAGTGATGCTATATACGCTGATAAAGCTCCAGTGGATGAACTTACACCAAGGCACAGCTTGGCACAAAAACTTGACTTGATAGGCCATGGGAATTTCTATTACAATTCATTGAATCTGTAAATTGCTTTCCATGCGATGATTATTTGCTAAATATTAATTCACTGAGACAGGAGCATGGGAGGTCTTTCCATCTTCTAGTGTCTTCTCCAATTCCTTTTGTCACAGACTTGAAGTTTTCATTGTAGAAGTCTTTCTTAACCTCCTTAGTAAGGTTTATTCAGGGCTATATTTTGAGTCTATTGTGAATAAGACCGCTTCCTTGATCTCTTTCTCAGCATGCTTGTTATAGGTATGTGAAAATCTACTGATTTTTGCAATTTGATTTTCTATCTTGTCACTTTGCTGGAAGTTGTTATCATTTCTAGGTGCTTTTCTGGTAAAATTTTGGGGATAATATGTTTAATATCACATAATCTACAAATAAAGATAGCTTAATTTCTTCTTTTCCTATTATTATCCCTTTAATTTCCTTCTTTTGTCTTATTGCTCTAGGTAGACTTCAAGTTTTATGTTAAAAAGTAGTAGACATAGTCAACAGTTCTGTCTCATTCCAGATTTTTTTTTGTCTTTTTTTTCTGAGGCAGGCTCTCCCTCTAGCCCCAGCTCTCCTGGAACTCACTATGTAGACTAGGCTGGCCTTGAACTCACAGAGATATGCCTGCCTCAGCCTCCCAAGTGCTGGGATTAAAGGCATGCACCACCACACCCAGCTCATTCCAGATTTTAATGGGGTTGCTTCACACCTTTCTTACTTAGGATGATGTTGACTGTAGTTTTGACCTATATAGCCTTTATTATGTTAAGGTCTATTCCCTCTAGTTCTACACTGTCTAGGACTTTTATCATTAGGCCATATTGTATTTTATTCAAATGTTTTTCTGCATCAATTGAGATGATCATGTGATATTTGTCTTTAACTCATTTATATAATTTATTACATTTGTCTAATTATGCATACTGAACCATCCCTGCATTTTAAGAATAAAGCTAACTTGATTGCGATGGATGAGCTTTTTAAATTTATATATAATGGTTTTAGAATTTTATGTGTATGAGTTGTTTTGCCAGCATGTATGTGAGTGTACCATGTGCATGCCATGCACTGCAGAGGGCAGAAGAGGGTGTCTGATCCCCTAGAATGGCAGATGGTTGTTAGTCACCATGTGGGTGCTGGGTATTGAATCTGGGTCCTCTGGAAGAACAGCAAGTGTTCTTAACCGCTGAGTCATCATTCCAATCTCCTATATATAATATCTTATTTCTATTGAATGTAGAATTTCATACAATGTATTTCGATCACATTCAGAACCCCTCTCCCTCTCCAGTCGCTCTCCATTCCCCCTCATTTCATATAATCCATTATTATCTATCCTTTTATTTATTTAAATTTTTTTTAAGTTCTATAAATTATAATCCATGACTACAAAGTGCTCCTGGAAATGGGTCCATGTCCTGGGGTCTGATCAATGTACCAGGCATCACATCAGTGAGAAAACTTCCTCTCCCTCCCCCAACATCCATCAGTAGCCAATAGATTTTCAAGTAGGCCTGCCTGGAACTTCCTTTGCACCTTGCCCATCTATGCTGGGCTCCTGTCTGGCTTGGATTTTCATAAGTCCTGTGCATGCTGTCATAAATGCTGTTGATTCACAGTGAAATTATCCTGGGGTGTCCAAACAACAGTTTCCTTGCACTAATCTTCCAGCTCTGCCTCTTATAATCTATCTGCACCCTGTTACACAATGACCCCTGAGCCTTCAGAGGAGAAGGTGCGATACAGGTGTCCCATTTAGGCCTGAACACTCTATAGTCTCCCATTTTCTGCACATTGACTGTTTGTAGTCTCTGTATTAATCACTGTCTGCTATGAGAACATCCTGGGTGAGATCTAAGTTATGTATTACTATATGACTGTAACAGTAAGTCATTTTGAATCAGTTTAATATTAAATCTATTTAACATAATTTTAGGAGTAGGTTCTCCTCTGCTGCCTGTGATTTGTCTAGGCATAGTTTCTCACCCTGATAACAGACAGAGGTATGAACCCCCTTAAATCCAATTGGGCCTTAAATCCAATTAGACACGATAGTGGTGTCACTATTGCACCATTGGTCATATTTTCACCATGGCAGTTGCCACTGCCGCTCTCAGGGTTCACAGCTGGGCAAGGTTGATAATTGCCTTTCTTTGGCTTTTAGTAACTTGTATTGCACCTTCTAGTACAGTGAAGCTAACCAGCAGAGACGGAGCTTCATAGTCAGTACCAGCTTGATTTCTCCTCGTTTGTTCTGCAGCTTAGACAATCTTCAGACTACATGTCTGTACTCAGGTTGCATGTATTTCAAAAATTGGGACTATTTGAACCTATATTCATCAGAGATTTTTGGCCTATGGTTCTCATTTTTAGTTTGTCTTTATCCAGATTTTGTAACCAAGTAATACTGGTGTCTCAAAAGGAGTTTGCAAGTGTTCTTTCTGCTCTGAATCCAGGTGGTTCTTGGCTGCTTTTATCAGGATGGATTTTATTACAGTTTCAATCTCCTTATGAGTTATGGATCTGTTTAAGTTGTCAATACCTTCTTGGTTTAACATTGGTGGTTCAGATGCATCTAGAAATTCACCCATTTCTTTTTTCTTTTTTTCAACTTGATAGTGTAAAGGTTTCTAAAGTAGTCCCTTACAATCTGAATTTTCCTGTTTTTTTTTTTTTGTCTCTGATTTTACTAGCTTCTATCCCTTCTTACTTTCTTTAGATTAAATTCAGTTAAAACCCTCTAAATCCTGTTTAACTTTTCAAAGACTGAGCTCTGAGAGTCTTTGAATATTTCTATTTTGCTTTGTTTTTATATCCTGCTGTGGGGTCGCTCCCTCTCCTAGTGCATCATTGGCCACCGGTCCATGAGGACAAAGGGAGCAGAAGTGACGAGCAGGATCAAGACAGCCAGTGAGCACTGACAGAAGAAAGCCCTTCCGGGGAAGCAGGTTCAGTGATACAAACAGCTCCAGATTCAGTAAAACAGCTCTAGATTCAGTGAAACAGCTTCATTTATTTAGTGGGATGTTAGGGAAAATATAGTGTGGAGGCAGTAGCCAAAGCCTCAGCTGATAGGTGCTCATAGTATGCTTTATTTACATGTGGCAGTGGGCTCCTATCATCCAACTACCAGGAAATGCCTGATTATCATATAGAAAAAACTTGGGGGTAGTTTTTACTCCAAGTAACTATGCCAAAGTTCATGTTCCAAATAAGGTCAGGCATCCATGCTTGGTGGCACTTTCCAGGTAAGTCAGGAAGAGATCAGGAGGCCCCCTGCTGAAAAGGGGAGTCCTTCCATTTGGTGCCGAGCCCATTAGAGCTATCTGGACATGGAGGACTACAACCCTAACAGCAGGGTATCCCAACATCCTGCCACTTTGCATGAAGTTTCAATCATTTCCAAATATTTGCTGGTAAAATTTTGGGATCTTCGTCCTTTCTATTTTTAATGTCTGTCATAGTGTTTATTATTTTCCATCTATTGGACTTGAGTTTAGTTTGTTCTTGTTTCCCCACACTTGTATCAGCTTGTTTATTTGTGTTCTTTCTGGTGTTTTTTCAATGTAAGCACTTAAAAGTTATAAAATTTCTTCTTTTAATATGCCCAGAGATTTGGGTGTGCTGCATTTTCATTTATTTCCAGGAGTGTTTTTATTTCCTTCTTGATTTCTCCTTTAACCTACTCATTATTCATTAATGTATTATTTAATCTCCATGATTTTCTCTAATTTCTCAAGATGCTTTTGCTGTTGGTTTGAAGCTTTACTGCATTGTGTTCAGATAGGGTTCAAGGAATTATTTCATTTTTTGTATGTGTTGAAATCTGTCTTGTGTTCCAGTATGTAGTCTACATTACACATATTTCCATAGACTGCTGATTAGAATGAATATTCTTTGATGTTTGGGTAGAATATTCTATAGATATCTTTTATGTCTAGTTGATGTATGATATCATGAATTTTGATGTTTCTCTGTTTATTTGTGTTCAGGTGACCTATCTATTGGAGAAAGTGTAGGATTGAAAAACACCTACTATTACAAATTTGGGGATAATCTGTGTCTTAAAGTCTGGTAGTATGTATGCTTTTTATCCAACTTAGTGGAACAAAGTTTGGTGTGTAAATGTTTAAGATTAATATCTTTGTGGTTACTTGTTCCCTTGATCAAAATAAATTGTCCTTCTTTATCTCTTCTGATTAAATTCTATGTTTTCAGATACCAGGGGAGTGACACCTGCTTGTTTCCTGATCCCATTTGCTTGGGATACTCTTTTCCATTAGGTTTGAAACTCATCTCATTGAAGGCGAGATGAGTTTGTTATAGACAATGAAACAGTTGGATTTTGTTTTTAATCTACTCAACCAGCCTATGTTTTTTAGCTAGGGAGTTGAGACCACTAATATTTAAAGTTAGTATTGAGAAGTGTGTGTGTGTGTCGATTACTATAATTTTGATGATTTTTGCTGTTTGTGTTCTTAATCCTATTTTGCATTTCAGTAATTATAGCTTCATTTGTTTTCTTTCTTGTTGCTTGGCTATGATTTTCCCCTCCTCAGTGCATAGTATTGCTGCCAGTATTCTGTATAGGCCTGGTTTGGTGGCCATGAAGTCTTTCAGCCTGTATATCAGGACAGTTTTTCTATCGTCAATTATGGAAGATAGCTTTGCTGGGTAAACTAGTATTGGTAGACATCTTTAATCTTTTAGAACTTGGATTACATCACTCCAGGATCTTCTGGCCTTTAAATTTTCCATTAGAAAGTCAATTATAGATCCCTCTTTCCCACCCCCACCCTGTCTCCTGCCAGCCTTGGACCTGGGTTGTTTCCAATTCCTTCACCTCAGATCCCTGGACTGGTATCCTAACTCAGACTAGCTAACACCCTACCATAGATTGCTAAGTCCCTACTCAGGTGGTCCCCCTACCTTCATCTTCTCTGGCTTTCGATCAGCTGAAACCTGCCCAGCCAGGACTCTGGTAAGTCTGATCCCACTGACTTCATCTCTGTTACATCACTCTTACCCAATCCCACCCTGTCCCCTGACAGTTTCGGACCTACATGGGCTCTAATTCCTTCACCTCAGATCCCTGGACTGGCTTCCTATCTCAGATAGCTAAACACCCTACCACAGATCACTAAATCTCTACTCAGGCAGTTCCCCCACCGCCATCTTCCCTGGCTTCCAATGAGCCAAACAGACCTGCCCAGCCAGGACTCTGGTAAGTCAGATCCTACCCAATGCATCTTTATTCTTTTCTTCTTGCCCACTCTTACCCTGTCCTCTGCCAGTCTCTGACCCAGGCAGGCTCCAATTCCTTCACTTCAGATCCCTGGACTAGTTTCCTAACCCAGACTAACTAAACTCCCTAGGATAGACTCCACTGGCTACTACCTGTCAGACACAGACCAGTCCTCCTACTAACCTGAGCAGTGTAACTACTACCCTGTCCCAGCATCCACCCAGAACAGTCTACTATCATGGAAGAACCTGAAACATGCACCAATTTATTTTCCATACTTGAACAAAAAGCAACCAAGCTACATAAACAAATATTCCTCTTGCCCACACCTATCCTGTCCACTGCCAGTCTTGGGACATATTAAACAAATATTAACCAAACCAAAACTAAATTAAACAAAATCATAATAGAAGTTCCTGTTGGACACAAAACCAACAAAAACATCCATATGCCCAAATACCAAAACAAAACATAAACAATATGAAAAACCAAGAGAATATGCCACCAGAAAAACTCACTAGTCTTACAGAAGTGCACACAATGAGAACCACCCTGAGGAACCCCACGATGCAAAATGTAAAAGAACAATCATAAACATGATCAAAAGACTTCAAGAACATACAAAAAACCCAAAGAACTCAAAGAGGAAAGGCATAAACTTATGATGGAAGTTCAAGAATGTACAAATATGTGACTTAATGAAATACCAAAAGTGATTCAGGACTTAAAAAGTGAAATCACCTCCCTCAGGTAACATCTGTTCCCTACTATCCCCCTTTCATGTTGTTTCTTGTCCTTTACCTCCATGTATCCTTTCCCTTTACCTGGCTCTTGGTGTTACATCAGAATTTATATTCTTACATATAAGGGATTCAGTACTTTAAGGAAACCCATTGTTTGCACAATTGTGTTACTTCACTTAGTATAACACTCTCTAGCTCCATCCATTTACCTGAAAATTTCCTAGAACTGCACATCTGGCCAGGCACAGAGAACCTAGGCCTGAAAGATGCCCAGTACTAGGTGACACATCTGCAGTCGAATCTCTACAACTAAGGCTCATGGAACATAGCAGAATAGGGGGTAGAGAGAGGACTAATACACCCCTCAACTCTCCCCACTGAGGCTTCCATGTACATCAGAGTGCGATGCACACGGAATGCCACAACTGGCCAAGTTTTGGAGAATAAGAGACTGTAGAGTGTAGGATGGGAGTGCTTTATGGAACCTTACTCACCCAAGACTCAGGGACCATTGCAGAAGAGGAAGTGGAAAGATTGTAAGAGCCAGGGCTGGTTCATGAACACAGGGAGGTGGAATCTTTGAGGCCACTGGAGTCTTGCTTATGTGAGCCTGTGGCAGAGGTAGCGTTGAGCATGGGACCCAGGTTAGCTCAATTAAACAAGGGCCCAAAGGGGAGGTGAGACATAGGTGGTGGGCCAGCACTAGATTTAGAACCCTTTGAGTCTGATTGCTGTTGGGTGAGGAAGAGTCTGACTTACATAGGACCACTAGATGGGCAGAGAGACTCCAGTGGACTCACTTATACTGAAGGACATTTGGGCACAAACACCTGAATGAATAAGACTTCACATGTATGGCAGAGTGCACTGGGTTCGATGGGGGGATAAAAAGGGGGGTCTAGATTTGAGTGGGAAATGTTGTATGAAATTTAAAAAGCTCTACAAATAATGGGGGGAAAGTGAATTCAAAAGAGAGATAGAAATAATGAAAGAAACCCAAACAGAAATGAACACGGGATTGAACAACTCAATAAAACAATTAGAAACAATAGGAGAAAGCCTCACAAGCAGAATGAAAAAACGGAAAACAGAATATCAAGACAGGATGACAAAGTTGAAGATCTAGACTCCTCATGCAAAGACTATGTAAAATTCAAAATAAGATAAGAATGGAATACTTGGGCATTGTGGAACAACATGGAAAGAACATATCTACAAAATTTAGGCATACAGGAAAAAGAATCTCAGCCAATGGCATTTAACAGATCTTCAACAGGATTATAGAAGAAAATTTCCCTAAATTAAGGGAAGATATACCTATAGAGATTCAAGAAGCACACTGAGCACCAATTAGAAAGGACCAGACAGAAACTCCCCATGACATATCATATCATAGCACATAGTAAATGTACAGAACAAAGAGAGGGTACTGAAAGCTGCTAGAGAAAAACAACAAGTTACATATAAAGGAAAACCCATAAAATCATAGCTGACTTTTCAATGCAACTATAAAGCCAGAAGAGCCTGAACCAAAGTATTCCCAGTTCTAAATGACCATGGATGCCAACCCAGAATACCTTATCCAGCAAAACTATCTATCATTTTCAAAGGGGAACAGAAAATTTTCAATGACATGAATAGGCTGAAAGAATTCATATCCACAAAACCAGACCTACAGAGAATACTCAATGCAATACAAAGGACCGAATAAAAGAATGACTATAACCAAGAGGCTACAGAAAGCAAAGAAAGGTATTATGACAAAAACATAAAATAGGACCACAAACACAAAGAAATTAAAATTACAGCATCCAATACACATCTTTCAATAATAACACTAAATATCAATGGCCTCAAATCCTCTGTCAAAAGACATAGGCCAGTTGAGTGGATCAAAAAAATAACCCATCTTTTTGTTGTCTTTAAGAAACTCATCTCACCTTCAAGGAGAGACACTACCTTAGGGTGAAAGAATGGAAAAAAATATTTCAAGAAAATGGTGCTAAGAAGCAAGCAAGTGCTGCAATTCTAATATCTGACAAAATAGACTTGAAATTAAAACCAATCAGGAGAGATAAAGAGGGTTACTTCATTCTAATCAAAGGATCAATTGACTAAGAAGGTATTTCAACCATCGGCATATATGCACCAAACTCTAGAGCACCCAACTTCATAAAAACAGGATTCTTGGACTAGAAAACGGAGAATAACCACAACTCAATAATAGTAGGTGACTTTAGTGCCCCACTAACTTCAATAGGCAAGTCAACTGGTCAAAAATAAACAGAGATATCCAATTTAAATGACATCTTACATGAAATGGACATAACAGACATACACAGACTATTTCATCCAAGCACCACAGAATACATTTCTACTCAGCAGACCATACAAGTTTTTCTAAAACTGATCACATTCTAGGACTTAAAACAAATGTAAACAAATAGAAAAAATTGAAATAATTCTATGCATTCTGTCAGACCACAGTGCAATAAAGCTTATACTCAACAGCAAAGGTAACTCTAGTAGCTACAGGAACTCATTGACATTAAACAACACACTCCTGGATGATGAATGGATCAAAATTAAGAAAGAAATAAAGGTATTCCTGTCCCTAAATGAAGATGGGACTACAAGTCAACAAAACCAATGATTAAAAGCAGTCCTAAGTGGGAAGTGTATAGCTCTTAGTGCCCACATTTAAAAATAGAAAGAGCATATGTAAATTACTTAACACTACAACTCAAGACTCTAGAAAGGCAAAAACAAAACAACCCAAAACCTAGCAAATGAGAAGAAATAACAAAAATCAGAGCAGAAATTAATGAAATAGAAACAAGGAAAACAATATAAAATAATCAACGAATCCAAGAGCTTGTTATTTAAAGGTTAAAGAAGATAGACAGAACTTATCCCCACCAAAAGAGAGAAAGAACAAATCCAAATCAACAAAAGCAGAGACAAAAGGGGAAATATCACAACAGACATAAAAAATTCCAAACCATTGTAAGAGAATACTTTAAAAATCTGTACACCACTAAAGAAAACCTAAATGCATGGATTTTTTAAATATTTTATTTATTATTTTTATTTTATGTGTATGCATGTAGGTAAGTGCATGTATGTCATGCAATGCCCTTGGGGGACAGAAGAGGCTGTAGGATCCTCTGGGACTGGAGTTATGGACAATTGTTAGCTGCCATGTGGGTACTGGGATTCAAACCCGGGTCTTCTGCAAGAATAACCAGTGTTCTTAACCGCTGAGCCATCTCTCCAGCTCCAGAAATGGATAAATTTTTTAAATCATGGACACCACCTAAGTTAAACCAAGAGGAGGTCAGCAGCCTAAACAGACCCATAACAAATAAGGAAGTTGAAACACTAATACAAAACCTCCCAACTGAAAAAAGTTCAGGCCCAGATCGATTCACAGCAGAATTCTACAAGACATCCAAAGAAGATCTATAATCAATTCTGCCTATATTATTCAAAAACATAGAAACACGGGGAAAGGTCTCAAACTCCTATGGATCCAGTGACACTCTAATACCAAAACCAGGTAAAGATAGAACAAAAAAGAAAACTATAGACACATATCCTTAATGAACATAGATGCAAAGATACTCAACAAAATACAAACTGCATACAGACACAAATCGGAAAGACCATTCACCAGGGTCAAGTCTGCTTTATTCCAGAGATGCAGGGATGGCTCAATATACATAAGGCAATAAATGTAGTAAAAGATGTAAATGGACTTAGAGACAAAAACCACATGGTCATCTTAATAGATGCAAAAAAGTCCTTTGAAAAATACATTCATTCATGTTAGAAGTCCTAGAAGTAATTGGTGGAGAGAACATATCTCAACATAATTGAATCTATATACAACAAACCCATAGCCCACATCATTCTAAATGGAGAAAAAATAGAAACATTCCCATAAAAACCAGAAACCAGACAGAGCTGTCCACTATCTCCACTCCTTTTCAATATAGGGCTTGAAACTCTTGCAAGAGCAATAAGACAAGAGAAGAAAATTAAAGGATTAAAAATTAATCCTCTCATTGTAAATGAGGTCAAATTATCTCTATTTGTAGACAATATGATATTTTATAAATTACAATCCTCTCATTGTAATGAGGTCAAATTATCTCTATTTGTAGATGATATGACATTTTATAAGAAGAGATCCCAAAAATTCCTCTAGAAAACTGTTAGAAATGAAAAATGCTTTCAGTAAAGCAGCAGGTTACAAAATCAACTTAGAAAATTCAGTAGCCTTTCTATATACCAATAACAAGCAATCTGAAAAAACATTCAAAGAAACCCTTCCATTCATGATAGTTTCAAAATAATAAAATATTTAGGAATAAACCTAACCAAAGACATTAAAGGTCTCTATAATAAAACTTTCAAATCTCTGAAAAAAAGAGATAGTGGAAGACACTAGGAGATGGAAAGATGTACTATGCTCATGGATTGGTAGAATCAATATTGTGAAAATGACCATCATGCCAAAAGCAATTTATAGATTCAATGCAATGCCAATCAAAATACAGCATTCTTCACAGAGCAAGAAAAAATCATCCTAAAATTTATACAGAGTCACAAAAGACCCCAGAAAGCCAAAAGCAATCCTGGACAAAAAGAACGATATTAGGGGGATCACCATACCAGATCTCAAATCATATTACAGAGCTATAATCATAAAAATGCATGGTATTGGCACAAAAATAGACATGTATATCAGTGAAACACAACTGAAAATCCAAACCTGAGTACATGCAATTTCAGTCACCTGATATTCAAAAAAGGTGCTAAGAGCAATGAAAGAAAGACAGCATCTTCAACAAGTGGTTTTGGCATAACTGGATCTACCTACAAAAGGATGAAACTGAATCCTTATGTTTCACCCTGCAGAAAAGTCAACTACAAATGAATCAAAGGTCTCAATATAAAACCTGAAAGTCAGAAACTGCTAGAAGAAACATAGGCAGTACCCTCCAATAAACAGGCATAGTAAAGGACTTTCTAAATCAGACACCAGCTGCTCAGGCATTAGGGTCAACAATCAATAAATGGGGCCTCATTAAACTACATAGCTTCTGTACAGCAAAAGAAACAACCAAGGAATGGAAAAGGAAACCCAATGAGTGGGAGAAAATCTTTACAGAGGATTAATTTCCAGAACATACAAAGAACTCAAAAAAAAGAAAGAAAACAAACCACCCAACAAAAAGATGGGGTATAGACCTGAACAGAAAAGTTCTCAATGAACAAATAAAAATGGCTAAGAAGCACCTTAAAAACTGCTCAACATTCTTAGAAATTAGAGAAATGCAGACAAGAATCACTTGAAGATTCCATCTTACCCCAGTCAGACTGGCTAAAATCAAGAGAAAGAAATGCCTGAGAGGATGTGGAGAAAGAGGAATGTTCATTCACTGCTGGTGGGAAAGCAAACCAGTGTGCAACTACTATGGAAAACAGTGTGCAGAACCCTCAAAAAACCAAAAAAAACCAAACTACCATATGATCCAGTGATACCATTCCTCGGCATGTACCCAAAGGACTCATCATCTGTGGAGACACCTGTGTATTCATGTTTCTTGCTGCTCTCTTCATGATAGCTAAGAAACGGAAACAACTTAAATGTCCCTCAACTAACAAATGGGTAATGAAAATGCGGTACATCTACGCAATGGAGTTCTACTCAGCAGTCAGAAAAGATGAAATTATGAATTTTTCAGGTAAACAGATGGAGCTAGAGAGTGTTGTACTAAGTGAAGTAGCACAAACCAGAAAAGCAAGTGATGTCTGTGTTCTGTCATTAGTGGATCATGTCACCAACCCCTTATGTGTGAGTATATAAATTCTGATGTAACACCAGGAGTCAGGAAAACGGAAAGGAAACATGGAGATAAAGGAAAAGAAAGAACTTAAAGTGGATAGTAGAGAACAGATGTTACCTGAAGGAGATGGAAAAAGTGGGAGTAACCGGCAGGGAGGAGAGGAGGGAGGGACATGTGGGAGAGGGAGGAAAGTCAGGAGAGGAAGAATGGTGGGAGATGGCTGGTATTGGTGGGAGGATGGGAATAATGGGGGCACTGTGACTAGGGAGGGAGGAAGGAAGCTGGATGGGACAAAAGGGGGTAGAGATGCATGGATCTTGGAGGAACTAGGAAACCTAGAGGGAAAAGTGAGTCCCTGGAAACCCCCTTGAGAAATGCACATACAGTGTCTGAACATTAGTGCATATGTGTACCTGGGAGCTGCTTGGCAAGGAACACACTGACAGACAGAAGAGACCTCCCTTTGAGTGGCTGGTAAAGTTGGTCCATGAAACTCCCCAAAATAACACAGGCTATTGCCAAACCTCTTGGTTACCTACCAGAGCTAGTAGATAAGATCCTACTGTTGAAGACAGGACATACTTACTGTAGTATTAATATTATATGGAGTAGTAAGCATTAAATAATTACAAAAATCAAATTTCACATCATTACCTAATACTTGTATGTATGTCAGAATTGATGAAGCATTAATGAAATACATCCAATAAGAAACACAGATAAGAAACTAACCACTATGAATTCTGAGTCTATTCACAGATCTAAACTTTCTGTTTCTATCTTAAGAAACAGTTTGCTTCTATGCATTAAATTTGGGAATATATTTTTCCTGTATTCCTTTGGTTTCCTAGGGATGCAATTAGAAACCTTTCATGGAGGGATAGACTCTAATGGAAGTATGCATTAGGACAAGGTCATGCAAGGAAGCATTACATCACAATAAAAATGAAATAGAGAAGTGAATGAGTTTTGCAGAAATGAAGCAAAATAGAGAAGGACAGACACAGAAGAAGAAGCACTCAACACTTACCAATTGTACTGATACTTCTTAGAGTTTTATAAATGAAAACAAAACAATAGCACTATGGTATGTGATAGAATGTCCCAGGCAGAGGGAGGAATTTTATTTGGAAATAGATATGCAAATAGCTCCTGGGAGTGCTGACATTTCTCTGCATTTTGAGATGGTAGACCATTGCTCAAGGGCCTAATTTAAAACACATTGTTGCTCTCTCATCCCCATGGGGTACACTCCATGACCTGTAGAGGATGCTAAAATGTGTGGGCACCACCTAGGCCAATGTGTCCTCATATCTTTTACATGTGCATGCATAAAATGAAGCCTAATTCATGAACTATAAGAGGACATTAGGTACAACCTAACAGCAGACATTCAGCATTTTTTACTTTTCTCATTAAATCCAGAACTGTCACTTAATCCCCTAAAGAAACCATCTTATAGTTTACCTTTCTGACATCTGTGAGCTACCAGCATCATTGCTTTTGTACTTTGCAACCACTACTAAATAAAATACAAATTAGGGGCTGGAGAGTTGGCTTAGTCGTTAAGAGCACTGGCTGCTCTTGTAGAAGACTCGGTTTCGATTCTCAACATCTACATGGCAGCTAACAACCATCTGTAACACCAGTTTCAGGGGATCTGCAACCCTCTTCTGAAGTCTGTGGGCACTGTATAAAATGAGTACACTTACATACATGAGGACAATATACTCATAACAAAAGAAGTAAAAATAAATAAAATACAAATAAAATATAAATGAACTGAAAATGATCATGAAAATGTCACCAGGGTTAATTTGATGAACTCAAACCTCTATTAAACTACTGAGGGAAGGTGTAGTGTATTCAATGTTGAGACAAGGGACAGATGGATCATTCTCATTATTCCCGCTTACAGTGAGGAAAATACTCAGAGGAAGTTTTCCTAAGCTGACACATTCTTACTAGCTGTCATGGTGGAACCAGTTTAAGAAATGCACTGAACACTAAGATGTTCCAATGACAAAAAACTGGTTCATAGATGTTGACTTCTGCTTACTGATTTTAGTATATTTGCAAGACGTAGCAAGTAAAACATGAAACCTCCCCTGACTAATTATCTAACCCATGAGTAGCAGTGGCTATGTGGGCTCTAAGCAAATGGTGCTGGCAAAACTGGATCTCCACTTGTAGAAGAATGAAACTAAACCCCTATCTTTCACCCTGCACAAAAGTCAATTCCAAATGGCTCAAAGACCTCAATGTAAAGCCTGAAACTCTGAAACTCTTAGAAGAAAACATTGGGAAAAACCTACAAGATATAGG
>NW_008333774.1:447775-452982 GCF_000622305.1 Nannospalax galili
AAAAAAAAAGAATGATGGTGTTCCTAATTCCAGCTTGTGAATCTGACCTGTTACTCTTACCTTTCTTACGCCTTCATCCATTGTTTCTTTCGGCACCTTCCAGTTCTTACCGTTTAACTGGGGCATACCAGTGCTAGGTGTGCCTGCTCCTGAATCCTGTGGGCTGAGGTAGGCAACGTGTCTACAGTTTCATAAAGAACACTCTGTGAGTCGCCCTTCTCAGGGCCCCCATCACCTCCTTGTTTCTCAGGCTATAGATGATGGGGTTGAGCATTGGGGTAAGGATTGTGTAGAAGACAGCCAAAATCTTGTCCTCTGCTGGGGATCGGAGGGATCTTGGGCGTAAATAGGTGTAAGCAAAGGGTACATAGTAGAAGGTCACCACAGTGAGGTGAGTGCTACAGGTAGAACAGGCCTTCTTCTTCCCTGCCCCAGAATGCATACGGTAGACAGCAAGAAAAACCCGACCGTAGGAGCACACTATAGCAGTGAATGGAAACACAAGAAAGAGGACGGTGCTCACAAAGACTGTGTACTCATAGAACCAGGTGTCCATGCAGGCCAGAGTCAACATGGCAGGCACGTCACAGAAGAAATGGTTGATGGCTCTGGATTGGCAATAAGGGATATGGAGTGCATATCCAGTGTGAGCACAGGAGTTAATGGAGCCCAGCATCCAAGATCCTATTATCATCAGCACACAGACTCTTTTGTTCATACGTATGGGATAGTGGAGAGGAAAACAAATAGCCACATAACGATCATAGGCCATAGAAGCCAGCAACAGTGTTTCTGCTCCTCCAAAGGTCAAGAAGAGGAAGATCTGAAGCCCACACCCAATGAAGGAGATGTACTTACTACCCAACATGAAATCAGAAGCCATTTTGGGGACAATGGTGGAGATGTAATTTAAATCAATGAGCAAAAGCTGACTGAGTAAAAAATACATGGGAGTGTGGAGCTGGGTATCCAGGAAGATGAAGAGGATCACGGACAGGTTGGCAATCCAAGCTGTCAGGAAGATGAGAACAACAAGAATGAAGAGGAACAGGCCAGTTCTTGATGATGGGAACAGCTCCAATAAGACAAAGCCTGTATATGTTTGATTATAATTATCCATCAGGTGTTCATGTAGATTTTCCTAGAAGCACACGCAGCAATGAGTTACATATGAAACAATGAGATAATTTAATTCATTATTTTCATCAGACAGGGACATACTCATACCTCTGAAGCAAAGCATACTGTACTTTGAAAACTGGGCCTTCATTTCCTGCTTCATAAATAAATCTGAAGGATGCAAACATAAATGGATATGGACAAAATATCTTACAGAAACCTGAGAAGCTACAAGAATAGTGTATTTCTGTGATGATTGTATTAAAATATGGATATTTTAGTTCTTAACAATGGGAAATGTGATGAACACGAGACCTGATGCTACATGTGTAGAAATTAGTGTAAATGTTTAAAATATAAGTCTACAGTTTGATATATTTTTGTTCCAGATCACAATGATTTTCACCATACTTTAGTCCTAAAATACATACAGTCTAAATCACTCAAAAGCTATATATTTTCTTATGTACACTTTCATATTAATATAGAACCAATTTTTTTGTCTTTAGTTGTTATTTTGTCAGAAGACTATAAAAATGCTTATTGACAAGTGTCAATTACACAAAGTCTTTCTCTTTTCCATCCTTACATTCAAAACACTGTAAATAGACCCTCTGTGTGTACACCATATTCATTCGACTAAGGGGACAAATATTTTGTCTTCCCCTTCTCAAAAGCTTACACAGCATTTTACTTTACTTCCCAACACCACTTTTTAACTCATTCATTATTTCCTTTCTTTTTATCTAGAACCATATTTTTTATTTCAATATGTGTGTGAATTTAAGCACATGCATTTACATTTTTTTCCTCTGAGAATTAATTGAAATGATGAAGAATAAATGTTATACATTAAAAAGCATGTGAACTACTGAGCAGAGGAACAAGTAGGAATGAGAACTCATGACCTTGCAGGGGATGAGAACACAGGGCCTTCAGAGGAGATTCATTGATGGGGTGGAGTCAGGTTCTTAGATGCTGGAAAGGAAAAGCATCCTCAGTCTTCAGAGTGAGAATGAACTGGGAGAGTTTCCTCCAAAGAATGCTATCAGTAGAAGGCTCAGCATGCTGGACCCAGAAAAGGGTGATATTTCTCAATACTAGAGACAAAGGGCACCAGCAATAGAAATCTGCACATAAAACGGGCAGATATAGCACTTAAGAATATGCAAATCACACACACACACACACACACACGAACACAAACAAACACAGAATGAGTTAGAAATTATCAGTTTGAAAAATGCAGGAGAATTTATTAGAAAAATTAGCCCCTACCTAAACTAAAATTATAATAGTTGATAAAATACAGTCAATAAAATATTCAAAATGAATTGGAGAGCACTTGAAAGGAAAAATAACATAATAAAAGGTAAGGTAATGTAAGCTAATATAGAGGCTGGTGAGATGCTCAGCAGTGAATAGCACTGGCTGCTCTTGCAAAGGACTCATGTTTGATTCCCAGCACCCACATGACAGGTAACAACTGTCCATGACTCCATTTCTAGGGAATCCAACACCCATTTCTGACCTCCACAGGCACTGCACAACACAGGTGTACTTGCATACACATGAGCAATACAATCATACACATTAAATAAAAGTAATAAATAAAATATTTTAAAATATAAATGTATTTATTTTCCCCCTATTTTAATTGAGTTTTGTGCAACAATTCACTAATAAAAATATCTTATAAATAAAACATATAAATAAATAAAATTAAATAAAATTAAATAGGAAATATAATTAGGGATCTAAGGTTAGATATTTATGCATTCTTATAAGACTTCCTAAAAAGCATATGGCAAAATAATTAACGAGTTAGTGTTACCAAATGAAAATAGTTTCTCAGAACTGAAACATCATGTATATTATGTAGAAAAGTAATTTCTTGAAAAGTAACCTTGAGATTACAGAACGTTTTCTCAAAACAAATCCTTTTAACTTTCACTGTGGACTGCAAAATAAGAACCTAGAAGTTTTTTGAGAAATAAATACAAGCCATGGGGAGAAATGCAGCAACAGCAACCAAATACCCATAGACTTTGCAATAATTCAGTATATTGTACATACCGTCAATTTCTAGTGAAAGAACTATCAATAAATTCTAGAACAAAATTGTTAACCTCTCTCAAACACAAAGAAGGCTGTGGTTATGTCGAGAGAATGTGAGGAAGGGAGGAAAGGACAGTGAGGTGGTATCCAGAAGGGTCTGATAGGCATAAAGCCATTCTATCACAGATAAGCATACTGTTTAAAATATTGGGGAAATAGAGGAGGAAGTGTGAAGTGTTTGACATGAACAGCAAAAGCCATTCTATCATAGATAAGCATACCTAAAATATTGGGGAAATAGAGGAGGAAGTGTGAAGTGTTTGACATGAACAGCAACAGGAGTGGCTGTGGAATTGTCTTACCCTGTGGGATATTGCTGTCATGTTTACATATTAATTAAATGATGTGTTAATGTAACATAAAATTATGCCAGGCAATCATTTCAAAGCACTAAAAATTGTGTATGCAAAGTGAATCTTGAAATAAATTATGAGAAATTTACAGTAGTATTTTGAATCAGTGCAGAGCAAATGATTCTCAGTTATTGTGTGGCTCCAGAAAACAGATGAAATACTAGAAAAACAAACTTTTCATACACTGATATTTGGGTTCATCATGAGACCAAAATACCACACTGATATTAGAGTATATCATTTTACATAATATTTAAGTGACTGACAGTTCAAATGTAATGTTAACAACTACCAATGCAGTGAACATGGTGGTACTTGCCCCCATTTGTACTTTACAAAGGGCTATGACAGTATTTCCATGAGTCGCTAGCTATATCACTTCAATGATAGAGAAAGGATCACAGAAGAAAGATAATGGCTCCTAAATCAAACCAGTTCCTTGATTATCTTCCAACTGTCAAAGAAATTATTTTAATTAGGCTTTGCCATCCCTCTATGATAATAACATGTAATATGAAATCATTTAAAGTAGTGTTGCACTTGACAAAAAGGCAGGTTCAGCCATTTGAATATTGGTTTCCAAAATCTAAAGTGAAAAGAACAATTTTTGCTTATGGGGAAAAAATCAAAATAGGTTAATTTCTCTTACTTTTCTTTCCCACAGTGAAAGAACGATAAGTCATGTATTTACAGACCACTGAAAAAGATTTTCACTTGTCTTGACCACTCTATCAGAGTGTGGTGAGGGCATTAACATTCATGAAACTGAGTAACTGATAACTATTTCATATGATGCCAAGAAAAACAGGAAATTCACCCTTCCACAATCACTGGTCCTTTTAAATGGTGCTTACTCCACTGAATTTTACAGTGGCCCACTGTCACAGAGCAACCCTCTTACACAGATCTCAACCCCTCCTTCTCTTTCCATCCAAGGAATACTGTTAGGAATTCATTCCCAGGCTATTTTGTGATGTGAAATTGCAGTCACTGCCCCTCAGACTCCACTTACACCTATTTCTGAAGCTCACTATCCCTATGTGCATTAGTGTGTCCATTTCCTGAAAAGTAAAGCATAAATAGGGAGTAATTTCAATCCAGGCAGAAATCTCCATTGCCAAAAGTGACAGTACCAGGAAACCAGCCTGAACGTGGTGACCATGTACGCGTCCATGCAGACATCCTTCCTTGTGGAAAATGTAATTGAGGTTGACTATTCCATAATGAAGCATTTTTAAACTTTCCCCAGTCTTCCTCAGAGGAACACAGTATACCTTCTTTTCCTTAAGAAATGGTAGTGATTCCGACAACAAGATTCTTTCTTTGTAAATATCTTGCTTTATTTAAGGCCAAAAAATTCTCTCATATTTTGAGGTTGTTTTTTAATTGATGTAGATTTTAACAGGTATTATATTAAACACTACTAATACTATCTTTACAGTGACTCAAATTTCAAGAATTTGATGTCATTTAGTGTAAATTTTAGTCTTACTATAAATGTAGAAAATATTATATGATAACTATTGGTTGTGCTTTTAATTTCAGTATCAATTCATATTAGATATCAATAATCACACCAGTTCTTTCCAGAATTAAATAACATATATCATTTATATA
>NW_008333774.1:453067-455487 GCF_000622305.1 Nannospalax galili
CATATATTAAATATAAAATAACATCACATTTTAATAAGAGTTCACAGTTTATAAGTGTTCAAGAAACACATTCACGTTACCTACTTTAAAGAAAACCTTACACCCCTATCATGTTTTAAACCTACCTTAGTCCAAAAAATTTACTGTTACTGTCCTAGAATGAAGGAAAACTCTAAATTTACTGATTGTTTTTCCTAGTACTTTGCAAGTGGAAATTTTCAATTAAAACATATTTCCTTAAGCATTTTCCAGTGCCCAAACTTAAATATGACTATTAAAACTAAAATCTCATTTAGGATACATACCATTTTTATCTCCCCATGATCACAGATTCCCTCAATTTGGTACCTCACAGTAGTCACACAGTGATCACATGACCGAAATCATTTATTTGCAAATTTCTGCGTATTATTCAAACCTATGAACATATTCACCTCTCATCCCTGTGCCTAGAGCTTGTTATCTTCCATAGCAATCATGACAATCATGATCACAGGTAAATCCTGAATGGAGATATGGAGATGGGTTTAAAATCAATCTCACCCCCCCCCGTATATTTGTGTATTCTCTTAGGAAAGTCCACAGAGATTTTCATGTTTTAGGCTAAGTTAATAGGGCAGGACTTAGACCAAAGACAGGGAAGAGTTCTAGCAATTTCTTGAAATGTTTCTGAGGTTGAAAAGAGTCAGTTCTGTGGGGAAAGACACAATAGATTTTTATATATATTCTCCCAAGAGCAACAGGATTCAGAGCTTTATGAATTATGTATTTTATGTCTTGTTATTCATTTAATGTATCACCATGTATCTGCATATATGTTTGTCAGTTTTGATATTATTCCCTACCAAATATACTGTGTTAAAACTGAAGATGATAAATTTAACATAAATACATTAGGAAAAATTCTTTTATTAGAAGAAATTGTTAAAATAAATGTTAAAGAATAATCTTTAATTTTCTTTAAGTATGTTTAAATTTTCTAAATATTCTTGTTATATTATAAATTACTATTAAATCAGAAACATCATCATATGTTTTAAAATCTATAATAAATACATGGGCCAATGAGATGGCTCAGCAGATTAAGCACTTGCCACTCAAGTCTAATGACCTGAGTTCAATTCCATGGAACCCACATAAAGGTGCAAGAAGAGAACCAACTCCACAAAGTTGTTCTTTGGACTCCACCACTTCACCATGCTATGCATGTGCCTTACACCCACTTCACACACACAACAGTAATCATAAGCAAATTAAAATATTAAAATAATTACAATAATAAAAAATTTCTCACCTTGGTATGATATTACACGGGAAATATTCAATGGTGTTTTTTAAATTAAATTTGTTCTTTGAGAATTTTACTTGTATATATTCATTCTAATTATTCTCACTCCAAATGTCTCTACCTCTCACCCCTGTGAATACTCACTTCCTCCCTACAAATCCCTTTTCTACATTCATGTCTTTTGTGACTCACTGAGATGTTTTTTCCAATGTATATTTAATTGAATTTGTACACATTTCATATACTGCACCTTAATTATATCTAGATGGCCTCCGCTATTGGCCCCTCCCATTGCCCCTCCCCCAGCGGAGTCCATGCGTTCTGTCATACATGTTTGTTGTTGTTGTTGTTGTTGTTTTACACACAATACAATTTTATTCAGCTATAAAGAACAAGACTGGCCTTTGCAAGAAAATGGATTCAACAGAAGAGGATCCTGCAGAGTGAGTCAAGCCAGACTCAGAAAGACAAATGTTGCAGGTTCCTCTCACTGTGGATCCCGGATTTATCTAGATACAAAACACCATGTGTATACATATGGCATGGAAGCAAAACTGGAGAAAGGATGGGGACCAGGGAGGGGACAAAAAGATAAAGGAAAGGGGAGGAGGGAGGGGAGAAAACACGGTTCAACTACATTATGTGCTGCGCAAAACGTTCTTAGGAAACCCAATATCATGTACAATGAATACAAGCCAACAGACCAGTAATGAAATAATTCACCACCGCAGGTAAAGCTGGTCTCCCCTGTTTTTGTACCTAGCTCCCCTACTCTACCCACTATACTGAAACTAAGTGGTCAGTCGTGGCAGAAACTATCTTCTAGTCCTTCCCAATTACCTGTGGTTTGGAGTCATAACAACTACAAAGAAATAGTCACATGGAGAAAAACTGAAGGCTGTCAACTGTCATATGTTAAGGTCTATTGAGTCAAGTTTGTGTACCCAGCTGTCCCTTGGTGTGAGCTCATCCACTGGAGCCTGCTCAACCTATCTGGATGATGCACCACTCCCTTGAAGATATCAGCTCTCCCTCACCTAGCAGTGATCAGCTGCCAATAGTTCCTCAGCTAAGACTGGAGCCTGCTGCCCATTGCCCCAGTTCTGTGCTGAGTTTCTGTCTGAGTTTGCAT
>NW_008333774.1:456890-459055 GCF_000622305.1 Nannospalax galili
ATGCCGTTGTTTTCTAGGGAGAGACAACTTTTCAGCCTTTCCCTTTCACAAGTTGGAAGCCTAAGTGAGCAGGGTCTTACTACCAGGGCACCCTTCCAAATTTTCCAGTGCAGAGCAGGAGGCCTCTCCTTGCTGGTAGTAATCTATGGAACAATTACAACTCCTCTTTTAGCATATGCCTTGGGTACAGCATTAAGCTTACAAGTGATAACTTCCCTCCAACCTGGACATTCTGTCATTTCTTTCTGCCTCACTTTTCACTGCAAACCTGAACAAGAGTTATTAGTAATAACCAAGCTGCAGTCTCAACATTGTGTTGTCTTGAAATTTTATTCACCAAAAAAATTAGCCCACTACTTTTTAAATTCAGCCACACAAATTCTCAGGACTTGGGCAGAAAACGGATTCTTTGCCAAAATATCACACGAATGGCCTCTATCCCCATTACTAATATTGTTCCTCTCTAAAACCTCATGAACCCAGCCTCCACTATCCACGTGACTCCTAGAACTACTGCCTTTCAGGATCCTAAGCCTGCCCTGTTGGTACACTTCTTCCAGGAAGGCTGCACCTCCTCAAACAGCACCACCAACTAGGTTCCAATGGTTCTAGTACCTGAGCCTATAGGGAACAGGGATTCCACAGAAAAAGTGATCAATGGCCCTAGAGTGACAGTAGGGAAAATGTAGTGCAAGAGCTGTGTGAACTATGGAGCCAGAGATTCCCACAAGCCAGGATCCTGCAGGCATGAGCTCACCGGAATTCTCCCTCATCAGCACAGGGTAATGAAATGTAAAACTGACAGAAAATAGCACATGGGTCCAATCTTTAAGACAAAGGAAGAGAATACCCCATAATTCAGTGTACAAATTCAATGCACGAAATCCTGATCTTCAGGGAGTATTTGGCCTCAGCTATTTGCATTGGAAAGAACTTTCAAGTGATAAGTGAAAAAGTCTTTTCCAGCCTGTGAGCCTCTGGGACATGGGGGAAGATGGGATCTGTGTAAGTGCAGTGGAAGTGGAAGAACTGAATATTATAGGTACCTACCCCTATTTGAAACAAAGGCTGAATAATCTGAGCAGTACTGAGGAAATCAGAAAAATAGAAAAATAGAAAATGGAAATAAGGTATTTTTGAAGAGAAATATAAAAGAGCTGTGGAAAGGACACATTATACAAAGGGATCTGCCCAGGTCACTTGAAGCAAATGTGGATAGATGCAGCAAGCTGGGAAAAAATTGATAGCAAGCCAAATGCTACTCTAATGGGACTCTGGAAGACTTTACATCCTGAACAGCTCACAGAAGGCATTAGTCATACAAATTTGTTTATCCTGAACACTGTACAAACATCTACTGAAAGAAAAGGTGATTTGAACAAAAAGGAAGAAATGTTCAACCAACAAAATGCTCTAGACATGTACAGACACAAAAGCTACATGAAAACTATGATATGTCCACCCTAAAATGACTAAATTACTGAATAAATGGAAATATATTTTAATAATTTATCAAAAAGATAGAAAAATCAGCATAGATGTTTCTTTTTTAATATTTGATTATTTTTATTTTATTTTCAGTGTATGAGTGTACTGCATGCATGCATGCATGTAAGTGCACCTGTATCGTGCAATGCCCACAGAGGTCAGAAGAGAGCATCAGATTCCCTGAAACTGGAGTTAGAGAGGGTTGTTAGCCACCATGTGCATCCTAGGAATCAAACCTGGGACCTCTGTAAGAGCAACCAGTGCTCTTACCCACTGAGCCATCTCTCTTCAGTCCCATATAAAGGTTTCTTGTGTAGTGCAATTGTATTTTAAAGGTATTCTTTCAAATTCTTATTATTTCAGGGGCAAGGAATTTGAACTCCTAGTCATCCTTCACTTCCTATTATCTACATGATAAAATTCATATCATAGGAGGAAATATAATATACTAGCATGAATTTAAAACTCTAAATACATCATAGTGTTACCACTATCAGGATTTTAAAATACGGATTTCTTTCCACCAAAGGAGAAATGGAAGATTTACTTCCTTTCCAGAGAATATCTATCAGAAACCCTTAACAAGTGAATAGGGAAAAAAGAGAACATGGCGTTCAAGTATTTTCTTGTTTAATTTTTGTGAAGAAAGTTACTTTTAAATATATATTTCATGGCCA
>NW_008333774.1:459206-459328 GCF_000622305.1 Nannospalax galili
GCATGTGGAAGGAACAAGTGGATAATGACTTTTGTCGTGCCCCTGATGACTGCATTTGTAGGACAGTGAGAAGAATTTGCACATAAGATATAGAGATCGTGGAAAACGGAATGAGCAGGAAT
>NW_008333774.1:460602-462237 GCF_000622305.1 Nannospalax galili
TGAATTACAGAAACTTAATCATTATTAATTTTGTATAACATTTATTGAGATGTTTGTTCACTATTTGACTTCCTAAATAATTTAGCCAGTAAGTGTATTATTTCATTATATACACATTGTGTTTGATCTTATTGATGGAACCAGTAAAGAGTTACTATGTTTATTTCGATTTGTAAATCAAAGTGTTCATAGCTATTTATTATTTCGGTATTCCATTGAATTCATTCCTGCTATGAAATAAATTTCTACATACAAATACAGTCATATTTCAATATTTCCTCTTGAGGAAGAAAACTTCTTGGACCCTTAGTCTCCAGTGGTTCTAAGCTCAAGTTCTATTTTTATCATATTGTTTTGTTTTATTGGGATTGCTGAAACACACTGTATACTAATTTTCACTTAATCACAATTAAAAATATTTGCCTTTCCTTGACTAATTTTTATTATACAGATAAATCATGCAAGCTAGCTATTAAAATTCATCTAGAAGCTAGTTGTTCATTAACATTTATATTACTAAATATGTTCAGCAGATATGCCCTCTTTCATTATTTATTGCTATTTTGTTTACATCTGTAAGATAGCAAAAAACTAAAACAGCACTGTCAATTCTTCCTGAAAATATTTATTGATAAGTATTTTGTATGCGCAACCTGCTAAATGTTAACCTTATTGAAGTAGTTGTAGTTATACTGTAAAATGACAATTTATTTTTGAAATTGTCTATAAATATGTATTAATGACACTCTTGGCATCATAATTACAAGTTCTATGAAAAATTCAAGTAGCATTATCATGGCAGAGTAGGTTAGTGATCAGCAATTTTAAGTCATTTTTTGTTACTCATCATTAACTCAGTTGGCTGGAATTACACCAGAGAGGCAGAAAACCAATATGGAACTTATCTAAATATAAATGGAACATAATCATTCCTTTATCAAAAAGATGAGAATATGAATTCAGTACAAATATATTTCACTTGCTTAGAGATGAATGTGTTAGTCACCCAGTTAACCATATTAGAGAAATGACAGCATAAGAAATTCTTTCTTAATGCTTTCAAGAGATGGTAAACAAAGTTGAATCAATGTTCAGGAAATAATTCATGTTGGATTATTTTTGTACAGAGAACATGAATTATATATTCATTTACATTTGAAATAAGTTTCTATTAATTCAAAATGTCATATAATGTCTTGAATATTAAATGAGACATACTAAATAACATAAACATAGGAACTGAGCCAGGCACAGAGCCAGTACTCAGAAACAGGATCGACATTATTGCTTTCATCATAACTACATTGATTTTCATTTTAAATACTGAATTTTGATAGTGATTATTATTTCTGCACTATTAAATAGGCATTAAAGCTACTATATGCCAGAAAAAGGAGGATGGTAAATCAATGATATGATACATATAACTAAATAAGGCCAAGAAGAGTAAAATTATGAGTTTCAGGATTGCATTGCTTACTTACCTACAGGAGTGTGAAGGGTTCTGAGTGAAGGTGTCTTAAACTGAAAGAAAATGTTCATCTTTCTCAGCCATACATGTACACACAGATGAGTGTGAGGGAAAAGCAATGCTCCTTAAACAAAGTCAATCACTCAGACATCTCACAAGTTCCC
>NW_008333774.1:463030-472722 GCF_000622305.1 Nannospalax galili
ATTGACGACATTTTGTATGATATGCACATAGATTGCAAACTGTTTAGGGGGTAGTGTGGATTGTCACACATTGTAATACTGACCTACTTTCTTTTAAGAAAACAGTTCAGTTCTATTAAACAAAAATTTTTATATAATATAGTTTGTCATTTTAAACCATCCTGCCTCTTGGGAAAGACATGGTGCCACACACATTTAATCCTAGCACTTGGGAGGCAGAGGAATGTAGACCTTTGTGACACTGAGGCCAGTGTGGTCTACATAGAGAATTCCAGACCTACTAGGGTTACAGGTAGATTCATTCTTGAAAAGAAACAAAATCTACTCTCCCTCACCCATAGTAATCATTTGCCAATAATAGTTCCTCAGCTAGGGCTGAGTCCTAATGCCTATCTCTCCAGTTCTATGATTGTTTTTTTGTGATTGAGTTGACCTGGGCCTTGTGCTTGCTGTCACCATTGTTATAAGTTCATGAGCAAGTTCCCAGAGGCCTGAAAGCCTCTCTTTCCTCTTGTTCATGCATCAACCCTGACTTTTACAATCTATCCACCCCCTCTTCCACAATGGTCCCTGAGTCATGGATGGCTGAGTTTAGTATAGGAGTCTTATTCAGGGACACAGACCTTGTAGTCTCTTATTCTCTAAAACTTAGTCAGCTGTGACCTTCTGTGTGTGTCATGCTCTGCTGTATTTGATAAAGTTTCATGGTCTAGAGTTGAGGGATGTGTTAGTATTCACTCTACCCCCTGTTCCACTATGTTCTATGAGCCTTAGGTGTAGAGGTTCCAGTATAGATATGTCACTGTGGGGTGAGGAAGAGTAGATGATCTTTAAGGGAGCGATTCTAGATGAACTGACTAGACTCCAGTGGATGAACTTGCACCAAGGGACACCATGATAGAAATACCAGACCAGGTTAGACTTAACAGAATGCTTGAAATTAGTGGGGGGTGGCTATAGGAGGGGGGTTCTAAATTTGGTTAAGATATATTCTTATGAAATGCACAAAAACTCAATTTAGAAAATGGTAGAGAAAAAGAAAATAAATGGCATTATTGGGAAGCCAAATGACTTTCTTTTAAGTTTTTGTACATCTCATACAATAAATCGTAGTCAAATATAGACCCCTTCCCCCATCCGCAGCCCCATAGACCCCACCACCCCAACCAGATTTTATGTAGTCTGAAATACATGTTAAAGCCTATTGGGTCAAGCTTTTATACAGAGATGTCACTGTGCAAGTTCAACTGCTTTAACTTAGCCTCGCTTAAAGATCATCTCTCTGTCACTCAGTAGTAATCACTTGCCAATAGTCCCTGAGGTATGATTGGAGCCTGTTGCCCATTTCGCCAGTTCTGAGCTTTTGTCTGAGTCAGTGTGGGTCTTGTGCATGCTGTCACCACTGCTGCAAGTTAATATGAGCAAGTTCCCAGAGGTCTGAAAGCCTCTCTTTTCTTATGCTTATGCACCAACCTTGGACCTTACACTCTTTCTTCCCTCTCTTCCATAATGGTCTCTGAGCCATGGGTGAGTGAGGTTTAAGATAGGAGTCCTATCCAGGGACATACACTCTGCAGTCTCATTCTCTACTGCTTAGCCAGTTGTGGCTTTCTGTATGCATTGCATTCAGGTGCATGAGGGAGATTTGTAATATTCCTTGTTCTACTGTGTTCCATGAATCTTAAGTGTAGGGGTTCCACTGTAGATGTGACACATGGCTAGGCATCTCCCAGAAATATATTCTCTGTGTTTGTGACCAGTTTGGGCACTCTAATAGTTTCTATTTGTTGTGAAAGAAGCATCTTTGACGAGTGGGGTACAGTGACCTGTTTGTAAATATAAGTATCCATATTTAGCGTACAGTAAGAACTTTCATTTGTCTAGAGATATGACAGAGGTAGGGTTTTCTATCACCTCCCTAGCCATGTATTTTTGGTTATGTTTACAGTGCCACCTATGAGTACTTTCCCATTTAGAGGACTTTAAGTCCAATTAGATATCTGTTGACCCGCAAGATAAAAGTGCCACTACCGCCCCATTGTAGTTTGTTGTGCCAGTCATTGTTGTGGATTTTAGACCCTCAAGCTGGGTTGGACCATTTATTGACTTTCTACATTAGCAGCTTGCATAGTGTCCTATAAAACTATGAAATCTAGTCTTCAGAGAGGAGGCTTCCAGGCCAGTTCCAGCTCAATTGCTCCAAATCCTTTGTCTAAAGTATGTCCTGTCTTCAGCAATAGGATCTTACCTTCAAGTTCTGGGACCCAATCAAGGGCTGTAGCAATAGCTTTTGTTATTTGGAGAGTCTCTTGGACTATCCTGACCAACAATTCAAAGGGAGGTTTTCCTATCTGGCACTGTATTCCTTGTTATATAGATTTCAGGTACACACACGCACCCATGTTCAGATATTGTGTGTGTATATTTCAGTGGGGGTTGAGTTAATACATTTTCCTCTGGTTTTACACAACACCTAAGCTTTATCTGTCTCTGTCTCTGTCTGTCTGTCTCTGTCTCTCTCTCTCACCTCCCTCCCATTTATATTCCCCTATTTCCCCATTTCTCCTTTATAATATCTGTCTTCCATTATCCCCCTTCTCTTGAGTTCCTTCTTCCCCTTTACCCCCATGGTTCCTTGTATGTCATTTCCTTCTCCCTCTGAGTTGAATACCCCCCATTTTCTCCACTTTCCCCTTGGTTCCATCTGTTTCCTACTATCTCCCTCTCTTGGACTCTTTCTTTTCCTTTACATCTATGGTTCCTTGTGATTTTCCTGACTTTTGTGGTTATATCAGGATATATAGTCGCATATGAGGATTTGGTAATAAGATCCACAAATGAGGGAGAACATATGTCACTTGTTTTTTTGAGTCTGTGTTACTTCCTTTAGTATAAAAGTTTCAAGTTCCATCCATTTACCTGAAAATTCCATGATTTCATCTTTCTTTACCATTGAGTAAAATGCCATTGTGAAAATGTAGGACATTTCCATTACCCTTTGGCAGTTGAAGGACATTTAGGTTGTTTCCATTTCTTAGTTACTGTGAAAAGAGCAGCAGTAAAAATGAATGGACAAGCGTCTCTAAGGTAAGATGAGTCTCTTGGGTATATGCCAAGGAGTGGATCATGTAAGAGTTCTCCACTACTGATTCTGTATGTTGTACTTGTGCCTTTGCTGAAAACTTTTCAGGTCTGTCTTCTAGTAGACCCCTAAAGGGTCTTTCACTTATAAGATCATGTGATGATTTTAATGAGAATGTCCCCCGTAGGCTCCAAGGATTTATACATTTTGTCCGCAGTTGGTGGAGCTGTTTTGTGAGGTCTTAGAAGGTGTGGCTATGCCAAGGAACCACATCACTGGTAGCGGGATTAACAAGTTCTTAAGCCTTATCAGATATCAAGTTGCTTTTTTTTTTTTGGTTCTGGTGCCTTCTTGAAGGTGTGAGAGTTTAGCTTTTGCTCCTCCTCCAGCCACCTCTGCCACCATGCTTCCCCACCATGATGGGCCCATGCCCCTTTAGAGTCGTAAGCTAAATAAACTCTTCCATTTATAAGTTCTCTTGGTCATGGTGTTCCTTTCACAGCAACAGACAAGTGATTAATATAAATCATATAGTCTATAAATAAGAATCGTTTTAGTTTTTCCTTTCATATTTTTATTTGTTTACTTTTTTCTCTTTTCTAGAAACTTCTCCAGGTAAATTTCAGGCACCACATTGAATGTTAATATTGGACTACGGTGCCACTTTTCTGATTTCAGAGGTAATGCTTTCAGTTTTTCCTTACTGAAGAATAATGTTGGCTCATGTCTGTGGTATATAGATTTGATTATGTTACAATCTTTCTATTATTCAGTGATTTAGTAAGCAAAACCAGGTCCAGAATGGTGCTTGCATGAATTAGCCCTCTTATTGCACCTATTTATTAAATAAGTAAATAAATAAATAAATATATAAAAATAAATAAATAAATAAAATAAGATCAGTGGGTTTTGTGGTCAAGAATAGCATTCCTTGAGAAAAGGATTAAGTCAAATTCTGTTAAGTCTTGAGACACGAGGAAACAGAAGACCTATTGAAATTTTGAACCTGAATAATTGTATTTCTATTAATTAAACCTTCATATACACCACAAATATTTACTATTTTATGGAATTTTGATTTTAATAGCATTAATTTAATGTCTTCCTCTAAATTATTATTATTATTATTATTGATAAGACATATACTACCATTATTTCAGGTTCATTAAGAATATTTGAGGGATAAAATGGAGTATATAAACAAAAGTTATACATAAAAGTTTATGTAGTAACTTCAGTGGCAATATTGTATTTGTATTGGCATACAAAATATTACATTTTGTATGTACGAATAAATGAAAAGCAAAAATACGTTAGTTAATGTGACAAGAATTTAATATCCTGGCCTCAGGTTAAAATAAAATATTTTGCACATAATAAGAGGGGGGATGGTATGAAATAGATGTTACCAATGAGTAAAATGGGAAAATGGGGATATTCAACTGGGAAGGAGCCATGGGTGTGAAAAAGAAGGAGGTCAAAAGAGTGGGGGTTAATAGGAGACAGGAACTATCAAGGGGAAAATGGGGGAGGAGGGCAACTTTAACTAGGGAGGGAGGAGTAAGGGAGAGAGAGAGGAGAGATAAACAAAGCTTAGGTGGTATGAAAGCCAGAGGGAAATGGCTCAACCTCCCCCCCCAATACACATACAATATGTGAATATGAGTGCATGTGTATACCTGAAGGCTCTATAACAAGGAACAAAGCACCAGGCAGGACAAACCTCCCTTGCAGTCTCTGGTCAAGATAGTACAAGAGACTCCAAATAAAACACAGGCTATTGCCACAGCCTTTGGTTACCTCCCAGAGCTTGAAGATAAAACCCTATTGGTGAAGATAGGACATGCTTTGAACACAGGACTTGAAGTAATGGAGCTGGAACTGACCTGGAAGCCTCCTTCCTGAAGACTAACTCTCATAGTTCTAGAGAACACTATGCAAACTGCTAAGTGATAAAATCAATCAGTGGACCAACTCAGTTGTAAAGCCTAATAATCACAACAACTGGCATAGCAAACTACCAAAATTGGTGCAGTAGTGGCACTTATATCTAGGGGGTAATCTTCTATCTAATTGGACTTAAAGCCCCCTCATTGGGAAGGAACTCATGGGAGGCTCTGTATTTATACCAAATACACATTGCTGAAGAGTTCATAGTTCCTAGAGAAAACCCTATCTCTGTCATATCTCTAGACAATGAAAGTTCTTACTGTGTGCTAAGTATGGATCTTCATCTTTATACACAAATATACCATACACTCATCAAAGAAGTTTCTTTTGCAACAGATGGAGGCTAATTCAGAATCCCACAACTGGTCACAAACAGAGAATATATTTCTGAGATATGCCACACTCAAAGTGACACTTCTACTGTCGAACCTCTACCTCTATGGCCCATAGAACCTAGGAGAAGAGAGAATATTAGTACTTCCCTCAACTTTCTCCAGTGAAGCTTGCTCATGCAACAGAAAATGATGCACACAGAAGGCTACAACTGACCAAGTTGTAGAGAATAAGATTCAGAGTGTGTGTCCCTGGATAGGACTCCTATATTAAATCTCAGCCACCCTTTGCTCAGGGACCATTGCAAAAGAGAGAAGAAAGGTTATAATAGCCAGAGTTGGTGCATGAATATAAGGAAACAGAGACTTTCAGGCCTCTGGGAACTTGATCATATGAACTTGCAGCAATGGTGACAGCATGAACAAGACTTATGCTGACTAAATCAGACAAAACCCCAGCATAGAACTGGGGAAACAGGCCCCAGTCCTGGCCGAGGAACTATTAGCAACTGGTTACTACTGGATGAGGGAAAGTAGATCTTCTTTGAGGGAGTGACTCTATGTAGGCCGAGTAGATGCCAGTGGATGAACTTGCACCAAGGGCCATCTGGATATAAATCCTTGACCAGATAAACCTTAACATATATGACAGAATGCATGAAATCCAGTGGGATAGGGCTATGGGGGCTGCAGATAGGGGAGGGGGGTCTAAATTTTATTAAGATCTATTATATGAAAACTCAATATTTAAAACATATTTAAAAAACACTATGACCAAAAAGCTTCTTGTGGGAGGAAAGGGTTTATGTGGTTTGACAGGTTACAGTCTACCATCAAGGGAAGCCAAGGCAGGGAACTTCATACAGGAGCCTAGAGACAGGAAATGAGGCAAAGACCGTGGAGAAATGCTGTTTACTGGCTTGCTGCCTCTGGCTGGCTCACTTTTCTTATACAGCCCAGGCACATGTCCCATGAATAGCACAGCTCAGGACAGCCTGGGCCTTTCTTGGTCAATCAGAAAATCAAAAAATACCTCAAAGACAGGCCCACAAACCAGTCCAATGAAGGAAATCCCTCAATTGAGCTTCCTCTTCCCATGTGACTCTAGACTATGTCATGTGCACAAAACTAACCTGCACATTTGACCCTTTGTCAGCTTGACACTAACACATCATTAAAAACCATGTTTTCTTCATTTCTTGTCCCAAAGATCTCATGTTAATATCGCAATATACAACTCAGTTCAACTTTTAAAAGTCCCCACAGTCTTTTAAAAATTGTAACACTTAAAAGTCCAATGTCTCTTTAAAAATTCAAAGTCTTGGGCTGGAACAATAGCTCAGTAGTTAAGAGCACTGGCTGCTTTTCCAGGAAACCCAGGTTCAGTTACCAGCACCAACATGGTGGCTAACAGCCTTTCATAATGCAACTTCCAGGGGATCTGGCACATTGTTCTGGTCTCCATGGACATTATACAATACAAGTGAACTTATATACATGTAGGCAAAATATTCAAACACATAAAATAAAAACAATAAACCAAAAAAAGTTCTAAATCCAAAGTCTCTTAAGTATGGGTTCCTGTAAAATAAAAGGCAAGTTCATTATTTTACTGAACTGGGCACATTTAAGTAAAACCAAAACCAGCAGTGTAGCTCAACGTTCAGTATCTGGAACTCATGATCTTCTGGGTTCCAAGAGGTTTGGACAGCTCTACTTCTCTGTCTCTGCCATCCATGGCACACAGTATATCCTCTAGGCTCCCATTTCATCCATTTCATTTGCTACTGTCTTTGCATCTCCAACATGCTGGAGTCTCCAGTGAGTTGAGACTGTACCATCACCAATGGCCTCCTGGCCTCTCTGTGGGGAAATCAACCCTTCCAAATGGTGCTACACCTCAGCTTCTCTCCAGGACTTTTTCATGCCTTCAAAACCAGTACCATGTAAGACACTTACCACCTCAAGATTTAGCCTTGGCCACCATGGACTACAGTGTCTCTGTGCTGGCCCTGAGGAAATACTTCTCATATGATTTTGCCTAGATAATGCAAGTCTCTTCTTAATCACTGCTGATTTTTCAGCCTCAGTTAGCCAACGTTGATTGTCCCAGTTAGCAAGGTTTTAATTCAGTAATGCTCATCTGTTATTAAGCACAGCTTATAAGCACTGCCAACCAAAATCTACAGATTCCTTATACAAAATACCAAGTGAACATTGCTGATAGAGTCTTTGAGGGACTTTCAAACTTCCTTCTGAAACTTCAGAATCTGTGTCTTCATAGCCTGCATTTCTCTCAGCATTATCTTCCAAGTAGCCACAGAGCATCTCACTAAGCTCCAAACATGCAACAGCTTTTCTAGCTTGAAGTTCCAAAGGCTTCCAAAATCCTCCTCAAAAATCAACAAGCTCAAATCTCCCAAAGCAAAGCTGCACTCCTGGTACCATTTTCTGTCCTGATTAACTTTTACTGCTGCTGTAATAAAACACTCTGACCAAAACAACTTGAAGAAGAAAAGGATTGTTACATCTGACCTGTTATAGTCCACCATCAAGGGAAGTTAAGGCAGGAACTGAAGGCAGGAACCGAATCAAAGACCATGGAGGAATGTTGCTTATTGATTTCTCATGATGACACTCAGTTAATTTTCTCATACTACCTAGTCCCACCTCTCTAGGAATTCCACCATCCACAGTCGACTGGGTCCTCCAACAGCAATTAGCAATCAAGAAAATGCCTCAAAGATATGGCCAAAGGCCAATCCAGTGGATTTAAGTACTCAATTAGATGTCAATTCCCAGGTGACTCTGGTTCCTGTCAAGTTGACAAAAAATGACTACTACAATCCTCTCTTTTGAGATATATGTGACATTATCGTTAATGATACTTATCTCACTATGGCACAGCACACCATAAAGTGCTCTAGCTAGTGTGAGCAGTACTTCAATAAACATGAGGTATGCTGTCTCTTTAGTTTAACTTTATTTTCTTTCAATTTATACCCAAGAGGGGATTGCCAGTTCACAGCACAGATGTATATTTTAACATTTTGAGGAAAAATACACTTTCATAAGGACTGTAAAAATTTCACCTTCACACACTGTGCCTCTTGGTCCTCCATTCTTCACACTCACGACAGCTTTTTTTCATAACAGCCATTCTACCAAGGGCGAGGAAAGCTTTTATTGTTGTTAATTTAAAAAAAATTTGAGACAAAGGATACAGCTCAGTGGTAGGATATCAACCTGATAAATATAAGTCCTAGGTTCAAATAAAAAACACACAGCTGGAGAGGTCATAGATCTTAGGGAAAGCTCCAAGACTGTCATATCCCTAGACTAATGTAACTTCTTACTATGTGCAAAATATGTGTCCTTATATTTACAGAAAAATATCCCAGTCACCATTCATCAAAGAAGCTTCTTTTGCACCAGATGGAGACTATTGCAGAGTAGCACAACCGGTCACACACAGACATTGTCTATGAATTTCCCATGCCCAAGTGACACGTTTCCAATGCAACCTCCACATGTAAGGCTCAAAGAACATAGAACAGGGGTAAAGAGGACACTAACAAATCACACGATTCTCATTAGTGAAGCTCCCTCATGCAACAGAGGACCAGGAACACAAAAGGTCACAACTGGCCAAAGCACAGAGATTAAGAGTCTGCAGAATGATGGTTTTTGGACAGGACCCCTATATTAAATTTCACTTACCCACAGCTCAGGGACCATTGCAGAAAAGGAGGCATAACATTGTAAGAGCCAGGGAGGAGGTGCATGACCATATGGAAATACAGTTCTACAAGCTCCTAGGACCTTGCTCCTATGAATCTACAGCAATGGTGTCAGTATACACAAGTAAGTCCCATGCAAACTCAAGCAAATTAAAACGTAGCATAGAACTGTGGAAATGGATGGCAGACCCCAATCTTGGCTGAAGAAATAATTGCAGCTGATTATTGCTAGGTCAGGAAGAGCTGATCTTCCTAAAGCAAGGGACTCTAGACAAGCTGACTAGACCTCAGTAAATGAACTTGCACTGAGGAATGGCTGGGGACACTAACTTGACACAATAGGCCTTAAGACAAATGACAGAATGTATGAATTCTTGGGGATGGGGTGGCTATGGGAGGGTACCAGTGGGGAAGAGGATATAAAGATGATTAAGATTGATTGAGATGTTCTGTATTAAATACACAAAAATTCAATAAAACAATTTTAATAAAAAAAGTTTTGATACACTTCTTCTAACTTTCCAAGACTTCTATGTCGCTGTGTTTTCCAACACATTGAATACAGGCCCCATGTGGATACTGGTCATT
>NW_008333774.1:472930-482825 GCF_000622305.1 Nannospalax galili
ATCACTAGAAAGTTTTTAAACATGCATGTGGTTCACATTATATTTACAGTGGACAGCACTGCTTCATGGCATTGTCCAGGGACAACTGAAAGAGGAGGAGGGATGGTTGATCACGTTTTTGTGGAAGAAAATATACCAAACACTCTGGTCATGGCCCCCAGCACCTCCTTATTCCTCAGACTATAGATGACAGGGTTGAGCATGGGTGTGAGGATCGTGTAGAAGACAGCCAGAGTCTTATCTCCTGCAGGTGAACGGAGACTCCTAGGTCGAAGATAAGTGTAGACAAAAGGTGCATAGTAAAATGTCACCACAGTTAAATGTGTTGAACACGTGCTGAAGGCTTTTTTCTTTCCCTCTTTTGAGCGCATATGAAAGACAGCAAAAAGGACCCGTCCATACGAAGCAGTGATGCCAAGGAAAGGAAGTAGGAGAAACAGGCTTGTGCTCACAAACACCACATACTCATAGACCCAAGTGTCCATACAGGCCAGGAGCAACATGGCTGGAACATCGCAGAAGAAATGGTTAATGGACCTAGACTGGCAATAAGGGATATGAAGGGCATAGACTGTGTGAGCTAAGGAGTTGATGGAGCCCAATATCCAGGATCCTATGATCATCTTCAGACACATCATTTTGCTCATGCGAATGGGATAATGAAGTGGGAGGCAGATGGCCACAAAACGATCGTAAGCCATGGAGGCCAAGAGCAGCCCTTCTGAGCCTGCCATGGTCAGGAAAAAGAAGGATTGCACTCCACAGTCCAGTAAAGAGATGCTTTTCTGGCCAGAGAGAAAGTTGAATGCCATCTTGGGAACAGTACTAGAGATGTATATCATGTCCATGAGGGAGAGCTGGCTGAGAAGAAAGTACATGGGGGTGTGGAGTCTGGGATCCACACGTATGAGGTGGATCATTGTTGAGTTGCCAAACAAGGCCAGAGAGAACACGAGGATGATGAGCAGCAAAAGAAGAAGGCCGGTTAGATTTTGTGGAAACAACCCCAACAAAATGAAATCACTTGAACTTTGAATCCATTTCTCCATCTTGAGAAAATAAAATAAAATACAATGAAAATATAAACTATATCAGGAGAATCAAGAGAAGAATCAAGACTCTCAAGAATGATTACAATGAATTTTTACCTCCAGATCTGTTATTTTTAATATATTTTAGTATTACAATTGAAAATTCCTTTCCACTTGTCTGGGTCAACTTTCTCATGCAAGAGAAGTCTGCATGGTCTTTATACAGTCTCAGGCAGCCACATGAGATAGCTATTTCCTCCTGAACAACTTCCTAAGTTTGCTACTCAAGATTTAACAAGCCCTATAAACCGAAGAAAGCACAGTCCTTGTATTCCCCAGCATCCCACTTACTCTTCCCTCTGCTTCCCCTTGTTTCCTGGCCCTCCTTCTACATCTGGTCCTACTAGAGAGTGATAAGCAGGGTCCTTGATGCTCAGCCTCTCAAATTCTCCAAAGATACACTTTTTCCCTTCTTAAGAATGTGCCATTACCCTCAATCACTATTCATGAATGGTATGCTATGAGAACCACACTAACTATAAGGTGCTATTACTATGCTCCCACTTCCCCAGTGTTGCTCCCAGTTTTGGAAAATTTACAGATATCTAATATACTTTAACACTGGAAGATTTATTTAAAGTAAATTATACATAATAAGGCTTCCAGATTGCACAATATTTATTTTTCATTGTATTTTGCATCTCTGTAAACTGCAGATATAAATGAAGTTTGTTTAATATGGTTTGGTGGTTATATGACAAACAAATTACACTTATACATATACATAGATACATGTATATTGATCTTTGAGATGCAGTAATTCAATAACTTGTGGGAACTCTTCTTCATATTGCTTCCTTTATTCTAATCCTACAGCAATAAAATCATGTAGATTTGGGTGTGGATGTTTTCATTTTCATTATAGTTATGGTCACTGATATGAAGAATAACTCGAATTTACAGCTGGAATTGATCCATTTGTCCATCTGAAATGTAGTAAGGGTTTTCTAATGCTTTATATGCTCACAATACCTCAATCACTTCAGTTAGTGTAGCTAACGCTGCTTTATCAGGAAACCACTCCTATTTCCAGAGTTAGCCAGCAATGAGTCATGGGTTTCCTGGAAGATTCTGTCTTTTTCTCTATTCTGCAGCACGGTTTTCCTACTCTGTCAGCAGGATTGAAAAGCAGAGGCAAAGGCGATCCTTCAGGATTAGTGTGAGCAGTTGTCTATTCTTTAATTACAGCTCATCTATATATTTTTAATTTATTATATTATCTATTTACTTGGGTTCTGGGTGTATCATAGTACGTGTGTGTGTGTGTGTGTGTGTGTGTGTGTGTGTGTGTGTGTGAAGATCAGAGGACAACTTACAGGCATCTGTTCTTTCCTTCCACAATGGAGATCCTGGGGCTCAAACTCAGCTTATCAGGCTTAGTGGCAAGTGCCTTTACCTACTGAGAGAGCTCACCCTGCCAAAGAATGACTTGAAACTTCTCCATTTATTTATTTAGTGTGTCACCTCTATTTCTACTTGTCCACTTCAAATTTAATCAATTAAGGAAAATAAAACAAAGATAAGCGGTCATAGAGTAAATAAATTTAAACCATAACACAATAAGTAAGGATCTGTCTCTTTTCTTCCACATCTTAGCCTTTGAGAAAACTCAAGAACAGAAAATATTCAGCCCCATATTTAAGGCCGTAACTTTTGAGAACAGAACATTACAGAACTAAAACAAGTTGGTATTACTTCCATTTGCATTCTAAGCTCACTTTTATCTTTTCTAATTGGTTATGAAAATCCACATTCTCTGTGCATGGGAAAGGGTTTCTTCATGACAAGGAAACCACCTCTCCAGATCTTCCCTAGTTAACCTAACCTGAACCACCTCTGCTTGACAATGCCATCTGGACTCACCTTGTCCAAAGTTCTTGTGCTGACAGCCCGTTGTCTTGGGAAGGTGTAAACATCAAGCTCTGCTCACATAGACTTCCAGTTATGCCCAAAGATCCTCTTCCTCTTCAACAGTCCTAATGAAGACCAAAACTCTGCCTTTTATGTGAGAATCCCTCATTTATTTAGCAAAATCCCAGAAAAATAATTTTCAAGTATGAATTGAAGTACATGTTCCTCTTGGCTACCACCACTAGTCGTTCTATCAATGATGAAACCAGCAAAGAATCTCATTCCCTTTCCATAAATAGTTGCATGTTCCTTGCCTAGTTAGATCTTTATGAGTCATTTGTTCAGGTGAAACACAGTAGACATTTATATTAAATTCCCACAGATTAAACTGATGGAAGACAGATGGCAAAATGCTCTATTTTATATGTATAGCCTCACACCGTACATATTCACCTCTTTCCTCTAATTGATCCCTCATGTCCCAATCCACAGAGACTGGAACCATGAAAGCTTCTCTTCCCTTTGCTGATTTTAGGCAACTTAGTTCTGAACTTAGAGAAACTACCCAAGCCTATCACCTCTCTTGCAATCACTTGATGCCTGGAAATAGACTACGGAGGGCACACTCCATTATTTCAACTACAACTAATGAATGTTAGGTAACACATATTAAATTCCCATTTTATTAAGTTAGATCACAAAAGGTTACACAATTGGTGTACTGAAGCACTGATTTTGTCAGAAATTATACTTTAGTCACAGGTTGACCCAGATGTCTTGTGACAAACTGAATATTTAGATTCAGAGAAGTCTAGCCTGCTAGATTTACTACCAATTTCATAACAATTGAAAGCATGTGACCAAATATTTCAAATGCAGTACTTTTTAGAACATTCTGGAACTAAGAGGGAAGATGTATGGCACTGCATGTGTAGTGTCGACACAGGAGCAAGAATGAGTGGACTTCACACTTTCTTATCTTTTCCATCCACTAATTGATAAACTAAACTAGTGAATATTTAAGGTTATTTGAGATTCTTATCTATTTCCTAGGTCTAGAGTGTAGAGATAAGGATAATATTATTTAATTATATTCTACTTAGTAAATATTAGTGGTTAATGAGATGAAAATATAAGGAGACATAAACTATTACCAGTTAGTTTATCACTTTAAATTAGTAATAGGAAAGTCATAAATGCATTTTGCCTTTTATTATTGTCCCTTGTGGAAAATTTCATGTCTCCCCAGTGTAGTGTGATATCTATTACATTTTCCTATAAAGTTCCACATACAGAAATCACTTTCTCAGGTTCTTACAATGGTCATGTGGTCCAGATGGATCATTGAAATATGCTGAGAGAAAAGGCTAAGCCAACATGATAAATCTCACTTTAAATTTATTATTTTGAGTTTCATCATTGTAAAAACATTTATTAAGGAATGAAGAAGTTCTCATAATTCCATCCAATCACAAAACTGCTACCAACCACTTGGTGCATAATCTTTAGCTTTTCTATATACGTTCATTAATGTTATATTGTAAAAACAAAATTATACTAGAATACAGATTTACAGCATTAATTTTCACTTATGTTCTGTCTGAGGTTAGTTGTTTGTATAGATAATTTTTCTTTTTTAGAAATGAATGTTTTATGTCTATGAGTGTTTTGTCTGCATTTATGTAAGTGCAGTATGTGCAGGACTGGTGGATGAGATGACAGGAAGAGAACATTGAATCCCCGGAAACTGGAGTTAAAGATTGTTGTTAGTAGTCATGAGCATGCTGGGAACCAAACCAGGCCCTCTGGAAGAGTAAGTGCTCTTAATTGCTGAGTCACCCCCCCAGCCTCATAAATAACTTTTTCTTTCTTTTTTTTTTCTTTTTGTTTGACATGTTTCTGACCTGGGCAGCATATAGGGGCACTGACGGCCCCCACCTGTAAATCAAGACCAGCAGATCCTTTTTGAGAACTCTGGCACACCAGGACAAGGAACCACGTCAGGATGTGACTTTCATCTCAGGAATGACTTTTTCCTTTAATGTTTATATATACAATGTCAGTTTATATTGGAAATTCTTTCCTTAGTCTTTCTCCATTTGTTTTTGTTGAATTAATGTTTTGTATATTTTTATCGAACTTTTGTGTATTTCATACAAAACGTCTTGCTCATCTTTATATCCGCTCCCCCATCCACACCCTCTCATACCCCCCCCACCGGATTTCATGCATTCTGTTATATTTCTATTAAGGTCTATCAAGTCAAGTTAAGTGTTCCCTGACATCACTCAGTGCAAGTACATCCACTGGGGTCTAGTCATTCTATATAAAGTCATTCCCTTAAACAAAATCAGCTCTTTCTCATCCAGTAGTAATCAGCTGCTCAATAGTTCTTTGACTAAGATTGGGGCCTGCTACCCATTTCCACAGTTCTGTGCTGGATATTTGTCTGCTTAAGTTTGCATGGGTCTTGTGTGTGCCGAGACCATTGTTGTAAGTTGTATGAGAAGAGTCCCAGGAGCCTGTAGGACTATTTCCATATAGTCATGCACCTCCTCCCTGGCTTTTACAATCTTTCTGTGCCCTCTTCCTCAATGGTCCCTGAGCCCTGGGTGGGTGGATTTATATATATGAGTCCTGTCTAAGGACCCATACTCTGCAGACTCTTATTCTCTACACATTGGCCATTTGTAGCCTATTGTGTTCATTTCCCTCTGTTGAATGAGGGAGATTCTTTAATGAGAGTTGAGAGATGCATTAGCATTCTTTCTACCCTCTTGTTCCAGTATGTTCTGTGAGTTTTAGGTGTAGAAATTCCATTTTAGCTGTGTCACTTAGGGTTGTGCATCTCAGAGATATTTATTCTCTGTGGGTGACCAGTTGCAAAACACAGTAATAGTCTCCTCTGTTGCAAAAGAGGCTTTTTGATCAATGGTGATAAGCATACTTGTCTGTAAATATAAGGACCCAAAATTAGCATATAGTAAGAAATAGCATTTATCTAGGGGTGTTAGAGCCTTATAGTTTTCTCTAAGAACTATAACTGATCCAGCCATCTGTATTTGGCTATACTTACACAAATTTCCCTGCCAGTGAGTTGGCTTTAAGTCCAATTAGGTAGCTGTCAATTACCCACTTTCAAAATAAAAGTGCCAATACTGCACCAATGTAGTTGGCTGGGCTGGTCATGGTTGTGGTCATTAGATTAAAGCTGGGCTTGAACCATTGACTGATGTTCTCCCTTAACAGCTTTCATAGAGTCCTCCAAAACTGTAAGAGCTAGGCATCAGGGAGAAGGATTCCAGTTCAGTTCCAACTCCATTGCTCCAAGTCCCATGTCCAAAGTACATCCTGTCTTCAGGGTCTGGCCTTCAAGTTCTGGGAGGCAGTTAAGGACTGTGGCAATAACCTGTGTGATTTGGGGAGTCTCTTTAATTACCCTGGGCAACAACTGGAATGAAGGTTTCTCCTACCCGGCACTGTTTCTTGTTACATAGCCTTCAGCTATGTACAAGGACACATGTAGATACATTATATGCATAATTTTTCAGTAGGTTTTTGAACTATTACATTTCCCTCTGGTTCTTCACACCAGCTAAGCATTATTTATCTCTCCTCTCTCTAGCCCTCCTTCCCCAGTTAAAGTACCCTCATTTTCCCCATTTCACTCTTGATAATACCTATCTCCTATCATCCCCCCTCTCTTGAGTTCCATCTTCTCCTTTACCCCTGTGGTCACTTGTATAACCCTCCCTCTTCCCCTTCCATTTAAATATCTTCATTTACCCATTTTCCCCCTAGTAACATCTGTCTCCTACTGTTCCTCTCTCTCTCTGGTTCCTTCTTTCCCTTTACCTCCCTGGCTCCATTCCAGGCATCATGTTCTCTTCTGAGACTCAAGACAATCTCTTAACTACAAAGTTGTGTAAAATCAAAAATCAAATTACATACTTCCAGAAATCAGTATCACAGAGTATGTACATTTTCATTCTGAAAGGAAGGAATGGGGGCTACAGTGGGGAAATTCTGAGTCAAAGCAAGGCTGAAACCCAGTAAACACAAAATCCTGTAGCTCCATGTTTCAAAGGACTTAGATAGCTCTCCCCCTCCAGCTTTACTGCCTTCAGCATCCATCTCTCTTTTGGGTTGTTTCCCTTTGTGCATCCATCCTTGGCAGATGTCTCATTGCTCCAGTATCTCCAACATCTTGGGGTCTCCACTGCAACCCAGGCTTCACTTTCACAGCTTCATGCAGTGATCTCTCACAGCCTTGCAGGGATTCCCATGCCACATGTCGGGAGCAGCGTGAATCCATAAAGAAAGAATCCGTGATGTGCTCACAATTGCTTCTTTCATGCCTCCAGAACTGGTAAAATGTAAATCAACACTGCCAAGTTTGAATGACAGCCTGGGATGGACCTTCACTCTGAATCACATTTGTGGCAGTTTTTGTATGCCGTTGTTTTCTAGGGAAAGACAACTTTTCAGCCTTTCCCTTTCACAAGTTGGAAGCCTAAGTGAGCAGGGTCTTACTACCAGGGCACCCTTCCAAATTTTCCAGTGCAGAGCAGGAGGCCTCTCCTTGCTGGTAGTAATCTATGGAACAATTACAGCTCCTCTTTTAGCATATGACTTGGGTACAGCATTAAGCTTGCAAGTGATAACTTCCCTCCAACCTGGACATTCTGTCATTTCTTTCTGCCTCACTTTTCAATGCAAACCTGAACAAGAGTTATTAGTAATAACCAAGCTGCAGTCTCAACATTGTGTTGTCTTGAAATTTCATTCACCAAAAAAATTGGCCAACTACTTTTTAAATTCAGCCACACAAATTCTCAGGACTTGGGCAGAAAACGGATTCTTTGCCAAAATATCACACGAATGGCCTCTATCCCCATTACTAATATTGTTCCTCTCTAAAACCTCATGAACCCAGCCTCCACTATCCACGTGACTCCTAGAACTACTGCCTTTCAGGATCCTAAGCCTGCCCTGTTGGTACACTTCTTCCAGGAAGGCTGCACCTCCTCAAACAGCACCACCAACTAGGTTCCAATGGTTCTAGTACCTGAGCCTATAGGGAACAGGGATTCCACAGAAAAAGTGATCAATGGCCCTAGAGTGACAGTAGGGAAAATGTAGTGCAAGAGCTGTGTGAACTATGGAGCCAGAGATTCCCACAAGCCAGGATCCTGCAGGCATGAGCTCACCGGAATTCTCCCTCATCAGCACAGGGTAATGAAATGTAAAACTGACAGAAAATAGCACATGGGTCCAATCTTTAAGACAACGGAAGAGAATACCCCATAATTCAGTGTACAAATAAAGGTTTTAATAGTGACGCACTGCATGAAATCCTGATCTTCAGGGAGTATTTGGCCTCAACTATTTGCATTGGAAAGAACTTTCAAGTAATAAGTGAAAATGTCTTTTCCAGCCTGTGAGCCTCTGGGACATGGGGGAAGATGGGATCTGTGTAAGTGCAGTGGAAGTGGAAGAACTGAATATTATAGGTACCTACCCCTATTTGAAACAAAGGTTGAATAATCTGAGCAGTACTGAGGAAATCAGAAAAATAGAAAAATAGAAAATGGAAATAAGGTATTTTTGAAGAGAAATATAAAAGAGCTGTGGAAAGGACACATTATACAAAGGGATCTGCCCAGGTCACTTGAAGCAAATGTGGATAGATGCAGCAAGCTGGGAAAAAATTGATAGCAAGCCAAATGCTACTCTAATGGGACTCTGGAAGACTTTACATCCTGAACAGCTCACTGAAGGCATTAGTCATACAAATTTGTTTATCCTGAACACTGTATAAACATCTACTGAAAGAAAAGGTGATTTGAACAAAAAGGAAGAAATATTCAACCAACAAAATGCTCTAGACATGTACAGACACAAAAGCTACATGAAAACTATGATATGTCCACCCCAAAATGACTAAATTACTTAATAAATGGAAATATATTTTAATAATTATCAAAACTGTAGAAAAATCAGCATAGATGTTTCTTTTTTAACATTTGATTATTTTTATTTTTGTGTGTGTGTGTATGAGTGTATTGCATGCATGCATGTAAGTGCACCTGTATCATGCAATGCCCACAGAGGTCAGAAGAGAGCATCAGATCCCCTGGAACTGGAGTTAGAAAGGGTTGTTAGCCACCATGTGCTTCCTGGGAATCAAACCTGGGACCTCTGTAAGAGCAACCAGTGCTCTTACCCACTGAGCCATCTCTCTTCAGTCCCACATAAAGGTTTCTTGTGTAGCACAATTGTATTTTAAAGGTATTCTTTCAAATTGTTATTTCAGTGGCAGGGCATTTGAACTCCTAGTCATCCTTCACTTCTTATTATCTACATGATAAAATTCATATCATAAGAGGAAATATAATATACTAGCATGAATTTAAAACTCTAACTATATCATAGTGTTACCATTATCAGGATTTTTAAATACAGATTTCTTTCCACCAAAAGAGAAACAGAAGCTTTAGTTCCTTTACAGAGAAAATCTATTAGAAACCCTTAACAAGTGAATAGGGAAAAGAGAGAACATGGAATTCAAGTATTTTCTCATTTAATTTTTGTGAAGAAAGTTACTTTTAAATATATATTTCATGGCCATGACACAGCCATGAGAACATCTTTATTCCTAAAGCTGTAGATAATGGGGTTGAGTGTGGGTGTCAGGATGGTGTAGAATATTGCCAAGAACTTATCCTGGCCTGGAGTGTGGTATGATCGAGGTCTCATATATGTGAAAATAAATGGTCCATAGTACATTATGACCACAACCATGTGGAAGGAACAGGTGGAAAATGTTTTTTTACGTGTGCCTGATGATTGCATTTGGAGAACAGTCCATATAATTTGTATATAAGACACAGAGATCATGGACACAGGAATCAGCAGGAAAATAATGCCACTTATGTTAACTCCTCGTTCAT
>NW_008333774.1:484270-488830 GCF_000622305.1 Nannospalax galili
ATGTATTATTTCATAATATACACAAATTGTTTGATCTTATTGATGGAACTAGTAAAGACTTGCTATGTTTATTTCAATTTGTAAATCAAAGTGTTCATAGATATTTATTATTGAAGTATTCCATTGAATTTATTCCAGCTAGGAAATAAATTTCTAGATATAAATACAGTCATATTCAATATTTCCTCTCAAGGAAGAAAACTCCTTGGACCCTTAGTCTCCAGTGGTTCTAAGCTCAAGTTCTATTTTCATCATATTGTTTTGTTTTATTGGGATTGCTGAAACACACTGTATACTAATTTTCACTTAATCACAATTAAAAATATTTGCCTTTCCTTGACTAATTTTTATTATACAGATAAATCATGCAAGCTAGCTATTAAAATTCATCTAGAAGCTAGTTATTCATTAACATTTATATTACCACATATGTTCAGCAGCTATGCCCTCTTTCATTATTTATTGCCATTTTGTTTACACTTGTAAGATAGCAAAAAACAAAAACAGCACTATCAATTCTTCCTGAAAATATTTATTGATAAGTATTTTGTATGAGCAACCTGCTAAATGTTAACCTTATTGAAGTAGTTGTAGCTATACCATAAAATGACAATTTATTTTTGAAATTGTCTATAAATATGTATTAATGACACCCTTGGCATCATAATTACAGGTTCCATGAAAAATTCAAGTAGCATTATCATGGCAGAGTAGGTTAGTGATCAGCAATTTTAAGTCATTTTTTGTTACTCATCATTAACTCAGTTGGCTGGAATTACACCAGAGAGGCAGAAAACCAATATGGAACTTATCTAAATATAAATGGAACATAATCATTCCTTTATCAAAAAGATGATAATATGAGTTCAGTACAAATATATTTCACTTGCTTAGAGATGAATGTGTTAGTTACTCAATTAACCATGTTAGGGAAATAACAGCATAAGAAATTCTTTCTTAATACTTTGAAGAGATAGTAAACAAGTTGAATCAATGTTCAGGAAACAATTCATGTTGGATTATTTTTGTACATAGAGCACAAATTATGTATTCATTTATATCTGAAATAAGTTTCTATTAATTCAAAATGTCATATAATGTCTTGAATTATAAATGAAACATACCAAATAACATAAACATAGGAACTGAGCCAGGCACAGAGCCAGTACTCAGAAACAGGATCGACATTATTGCTTTCATCATAACTACATTGATTTTCATTTTAAATACTGAATTTTGATAGTGATTATTATTTCTGCACTATTAAATAGGCATTAAAGCTACTATATGCCAGAAAAAGGAGGATGGTAAATCAATGATATGATACATATAACTAAATAAGGCCAAGAAGAGTAAAATTATGAGTTTCAGGATTGCATTGCTTACTTACCTACAGGAGTGTGAAGGGTTCTGAGTGAAGGTGTCTTAAACTGAAAGAAAATGTTCATCTTTCTCAGCCATACATGTACACACAGATGAGTGTGAGGGAAAAGCAATGCTCCTTAAACAAAGTCAATCACTCAGACATCTCACAAGTTCCCATTTTATCCTGGTCAAGTATTTGCCCCCTCTAAGTTTTCACAGGGTTGTTATCTTAAACCCTAAAATCATTGCATGGTGACCACATGTTGGTCCCTTGTTGCTGGCTCCCAGTGTATAGGACCCTTGTGATTGGTATATTGTGATAACAACATTTTCATCATGTCAGAAACAGAGCTTCACAAGTAAATCCTTTAAAGAATTGAATATGAGCACCGAGTACAGTAGACCACGCTAGGAATCAGGAACTCATCCTTCCCTTATAATTTCTCCATCTTCCACACACAGAACCACACCTCCTACATGTTCTGCTAACAAACACCTCTCATGAATTAATACACCGTATCCAGCCAGTTTTGTGTGTGGTCATGGTGGCTCTGAAGCAAGGAGTCTTCACTTCTTTCTCAATTAAACAGAAGCTGTGTGTGCCCAGCACGACCCACCTGGGAGATGATCATTCTCGCACCTCAAAATGAAGGAAAGCCAGGGCAATAAGTCAGGAAAGCCAGGCCAGTTCCTGAACACTCATGGCATGAAGGGTAGGACTGGAGGCCCAAAGCTGTCTTCCTCCCTTTCTTTATAGTGTGTGGTATGATATGTGCTTCTGCAATGGTTCTCTAATGCTTTCCCTGGGACCAACCCTCAGGGACTCAGACAGAAAACCGGATTCATTAGGCCATTTCCACCAGGCTATATTGATCACAGTCTCACAAGAGTTTCAGGCAGCCTTGCTTCCTAAAAACTGACTAAAAATTATGCTTGTTTTTGTTTTTGTCATATATGTTATTGTGTATAACTTTAAATTGAAGACATTTTGTATGATATGCACATAGATTGCAAACTGTTTAGGGGTAGTGTGGATTGTCACACATTGTAATACTGACCTACTTTCTTTGAAGAAAACAGTTCAGTTCTATTAAACAAAATTTTTTATATAATATAGTTTGTTATTTTAAACCATCCTGCCTCTTGGGAAAGGCATGGTGCCACACACATTTAATCCTAGCACTTGGGAGGCAGAGGAAGGTAGACATCTATGACACTGAGGCCAGTGTGGTCTACATAGAGAGTTCCAGACCTACTAGGGTTACAGGTAGACCCTGTCTCGAAAAGAAACAAAATCTACTTCCCCTCACCCCATAGTAATCATTTGCCAATAATAGTTCCTTGGCTAGTGTTGAGTCCTAATGTCCATTTCTCTGGTTCTACGATTTTTTTTTCTGATTGAGTTGATCTGGGCCTTGTGCATGCTGTCACCATTGTTATACGTTCATGAGAAAGTTCCCAGAGGTCTGAAAGCTTCTGTTTCCATATGTTCATGCATCAACCCTGACTTTTACGATCTATCCACCCCCTCTTCCACAATGGTCCCTGAGCCATGGGTGGGTGAGTTTAGTATAGGAGTCTTATTCAGGGACACAGACCTTGTAGTCTCTTATTCTCTAAAACTTAGTCAGCTGTGGCCTTCTGTGTGTGTCACGCTCTGCTGTATTTGATAAAGTTTCATGGTCTAGAGTTGAGGGATGTGTTAGTATTCACTCTACCCCCTGTTCCACTATGTTCTATGAGCCTTAGGTGTAGAGGTTCCAGTATAGATATGTCACTGTGGGGTGAGGAAGAGTAGATGATCTTTAAGGGAGCGATTCTAGATGGACTGACTAGACTCCAGTGGATGAACTTGCACCAAGGGACACCTGGATAGAAATACTGGACCAGATAGGACTTAACAGAATGCCTGAAATCTGGGGTGGTGGGGTCTATAGGAGGGGAGTTCTAAATTTGGTTAAGGTGTATTCTTATGTTTTGTATGAAATGCACAAACACTCAATTTTAAAAATTGGAGAAAAGAATAAAAATAAATGACATGATAGTTTCTGGAAAAATAAAACAGGAAAACAAATGGAAAATAAGCCACCTCCTGTCTCTGAGGCAAATTTACTCTTGTTACGCACTTATTATCTATGAGAAATATAGTTAAAGCATTTTCTTTTTTGGATGAAGAATGCTGAGGCAGAGCCTCAAGCTATTGCAAGAGGGGTCACCATGTAAGGTAATGAGCAGCAGGCTTCACTGTTCTCTTATTCATTTTAGCCCAGTAGGCGACAACTTTCAGATTTTAGATTGGCATGTATGTGTGTTTATGTCATATTTTAGCAATAAAATCTAGACAGTGTCCATATATGATTATGATGATGATACATGATTCATGTAATGTGTATTAGGTAACCATGCTGTGTGCATAGGAGGAAGGGTGAGGAAGGCAGAGGTGACAGTGTGAAGAAGGATCAGGTCATACACATAATGGCTCCATTCATTAGTTACATGAAGCTATTTAAGATGTAGAAGCAGCTGCTTCCCTGGGCTGCACAACCTGCCAGCCTCTCTCCTGGGAGCCCTCTGGGCCCAGTCACACCCTCACCCACCTCTGCTTCCCTGGGCTGCGCAGCCCGCCAACCTCCTTCCTGGACACCAGGGCTGACCTCTCCAGCTTCCTGATACTTTGCATCCAGAGCAACCTAGTTCATCCCTGCGGTCCCCAGGAGTCCTTGGGGCCTCTTCCCACCCCCATCTCCCTTTGCATCTCTGGGTGGCATGGCCACCATCTGCCCAAGACCAGCATCTATCCTTGGCCCTGCTCCCAGGCCAGTCCGACCCCCAAATTCCTTAGGATAATATCTTTCCTGGAGGGATCCAGACCTTAGGAGAAAGCCTGAGAGCATCTGGTCATCATCTGACTTGGACCTCTGTGAGAATTACTGAAGACAAAAGCAATCTGGCTACTCCAATATAAAATCAAAAGAAAGAACCAGAAGCTTAGACAAACCAGCCTTTCATGCCCAAAAAATGTAAACCACAAAGGCACATAAAGTTTACACAAAGAAGCAGACCTAAACTTGAAGGCTTGAGTCTCACACAAGAATCAAGAACTACAAAAGTAATTCACATGTCAAAATCACAGAGAAAAAAATCACTTGAAAAACCAAAATAACATATCCCCACCAAATACCAATAGTACTCTAG
>NW_008333774.1:489247-491243 GCF_000622305.1 Nannospalax galili
GAATCATAGGTATACAGGATGGAGAAGAATCCCAAGATAATGGCATGGACCAGATCTTCAACAGAATCATGGAAGAAAATTTCCCAAAATTAAAGAAAGACATGCCCATACAAATACAAGAAGCATATAGAAGACCAAACCGACAGAACCAGAAAAGAAACATTCCACGGCACATCAAAGTAAAAAAAATAAATGCACAGAACAGAGACAATACTGAAAGCTGAAAAAGAAAAACAACAAGCCACATATAAAGGAAAACCCATCAGGATTACAGCTGACTTTTCAGTGCAAACTATGAAAGCCAGAAGAGCCTGGACCAAAGTCTTCCCAGTTTTAAATGACCACAGATGCCAACCCAGATTACTATATCCAGCCAAAATATCTATTATAGTTGAAGGGGAAAGAAAAATCTTCCATGACATAAATAGGCTGAAGGAATTCATGTCCTCAAAACCAGCCCTTCAGAGAGTTCTGTAAGCAATACAAAGATCTGAAGAAAAGAATTACTATACCCAAGGGCTTGCAGAAAGAAATCCAATGAAGGTATAACTTTGGAAAAGTACAGCTATATCAAGAATGTGAACAGAAATAAAAATGAAAGGATTCAATACACATCTTTCATTAATAACTTTAAATATTAATGGACTGAACTCCCCAGTCAAAAACACAGAGTAGGTGAATGGATTCCTGGAGGGATCCAGACCTTAGGAGAAAGCCTGAGAGCTTCTAATCCTCATCTGAATTGGGCCTCTGTGGGAACAAAACCCATCTTTTTGTTGTCTGAAAGAAACCCATCTCACTTTCAAGGACAGGCACTATCTTAAGGTGAAAGGATGGAAAAAAAATGTACCAAGCGAATGGTGCTAAGGAAAAAGCAGGCATTGAAATTCTAATATCTGATAAAATAGACTTTAAACTAAAACTAATCAGAAGAGATAAAGAGGGCCACTTCATTCTGATCAAAGGAACAATAAACCAAGAAGATATTACAATCATGAACATATATTCACCAAACTCTGGTGCACCCAACTTCATAGAAACAATACTACAGGACTTTAAGACCCAGATTAATCCCAACTCATTAATAGTAGGCGACTTCAATACCCCACTGTCTCCATTAGATAGGTCAACAGGGCAGAGAGTTAACAGAGAGACATCTGAATTAAACAATACCATATATCAAATGGACCTAACAGACATCTACCAAGTATTCCACCCAAGCATCAAAGGACATACTTTCTGTTCAGTGTTCCATGGAACCTTCTCTAAAATCGACCATGTACTGTGGCACAAAACAAACCTCAACAAATACAAAAAGATTAAAATAATTCCATGCATTCTATCAGACCACAATGCAATAAAGCTTAAAATCAACACTGGAAGAAGCCCTAGTAACCACACGAACACATGGAGATTAAACAACACATTCCTGAATGATGAATGGGTCAAAAGAGAAATTAAGAAACAAATAAAAGTATTCCTTGAATTAAATGAAAAGAACAATACAACAAAGAAACCTCTGGGACATGCTGAAAACTGTCCTTAGAGGAAAGTTTATAGCTCTAAGTGCCTACATCAAAAAATCGGAAAGAATATAAATAAATAACTTAACATTGCAACTCAAGATACTTGAGAAGCAACAACAAATGAAACCCAAACCCAGCAGACAAGAAGAAATAACAAAAATCAGAGAAGAAATTAATAAAATAGAAACAAAACAATTCAAGGAATCAATGTATCCAAGAGCTGCTTCTTTGAAAAGATAAACAATATAATTTTTTAGGAGTCCATATGTATAACTAAAGGCTACATAACAAGCAACAATGCCACATAGGTGATGCCTTATTTTGAGTTGTTGGCCAGGGTGGCCCAAGGAACTCCCAGATAGTAACCCAGCATAGAACTGGGAAAATGAACAGCAGACCCCAATCTTATCTAAAGGAATATTGACAACTGATTGCTGCTAGATGAGGAACAGCTGATCTTCCTAAAACAA
>NW_008333774.1:491309-501099 GCF_000622305.1 Nannospalax galili
AGACAACACAGCAGACAGTAGCAGGGATAACAGAGTATAAGGGCTCTAGTGGGGGGAGGGAGGCTATAGGAGGGTGCCATCTGGGAATTGGGTGTATAGTTTAATAAGATGGTTTGGGATGTTCTGTGTGATACATACACACAAAAAATCAACAAATTTTAAAAAGTGAATTATATTTGAGAAGGATGCATAAAAATTTATGTCATGTTAATTAGTAGAGGTGTTAGGAGCTTTACTATAAGTACAGCCATTGCTGCATTGACTTAAGCATTGAAGAAAGAGTGCTGCCTCTTTTAAGAGCTTCCCTGCTCGCTGCTTCTGTGGTCAGAGTTGACAGGCTATGCTTCCCCTGATTGACTGGCAGTCTTAGAGACATAACTAAAGAGTCTTGTTTCAGTTTGTAGGCACCGAAGTCTCTAAGCACTGATAGCCTGGTTTCTATGTAAGAATTATGAATTAGAGTAGTTGCTAAGAGCAATCATAGCTGAATCTTGGATACTGTAAACTTCATGTGAATTTCAGCTGGTGAGGTAATGTAGTAACATACTGTATCCTTGGTTATTCCCTGGTTACTTTCTGTTAGTGATGTGTCCTTAGTTATTCCTTGGTTACTTCTTGGCTACTCCTGATCTGATTCCTATATAAGCTCTGTTTGATTCTCAATAAACATGCACTGGTATTTAAACCTCTGCATCTCCAGTGTCTTAATTTATATCTGTCGGGGTCCCCAAGCCCATCAGGCTTGAACTGTGGTCACTGTACCGTGACATAGAGGTGATAAACATTACCATTGAAATCTACCCAATGACTTTATAGACACACAGGTGCCAAGGATCTGAGTGCAACTGATTATGACTAGCAAAAATCAGATACATGCAGATTAGAGACACATGTGCCAACATCTCAGCGTTATTAGCAAAAACAATGAGTCTTTCTATAAGGAAGAGTATATTTTAAAATGAAATGGAGATCTGTGGGGTTTTTTCAAGACAGGGTCTCCCTGTAGCTCCAGCTGTCCTGGAACTCACTATGTAGACCAGGCTGGCTTTGAACTCACAGAGATCCACCTGCCTCTGCCTCCTGAGTGCTGGGATTAAAGGCACGCACCACCATGCCCAGAGATCTTTTTTAAAGGTTAAAAACTCTTACAGGGCTTATACTAAGTTCAATATTGTATAACTGTATTAATTCAACAGCGAACCTAAAAATTTTATATCCACTTTTGAAAGAGATATATCTTTGCTCTGGAAACTGTTATTGAGTATGTTAAAGCTGTAATGAAATGCTTCTTCTAAAAATAAATAAATAATTTTTTTTAAAAGATACAGAAGCAGCAATAGAAGAAAAGCATATTACTTGAAGCGCATGATAAACATATAGCAAGGTTTGATTATCCAATATTTATAATGGTTATCCAAAATAAACACAAATAAAGTATGGTATAGATATTTAGTGAACATTATTCAGTCTTTAAAGATAGTGGGATTCTGTAACATGCTTCAGCTAAGATGAATACTGAAAATTTATGCTAAATGAAAGAAGCCAGTCAACAATGACAAATGTTGAATGATTCCGCCTTTATGAAATGTCCAAGGAAGTGAAATTCTTGCAGAATGTGTTGGGGGTTGGCAGCTTAGCCAGTTGTGGCTTTCTGTGTACATTGCACTCAGGTGCATGAGGGAGATTTGCTGTTGGGAGTTGTGGAATGCATTAATATTCCCTGTTCCACTATGTTCCATGAATCATAAGTGTAGAGGTTCCACTGTAGATGTGACACAGGGCTGGGCATCTCTCAGAAATATGTTCTCTGTTTGTTACCAGTTTGGGGAGTCTGTAACATCCTCTATCTGTTGTGAAAAGAAACATCTTTGATGAATGGGGTACAGTGTATCTGTCTGTAAATATAAGGATCCATATTTAGCATACAGTAAGAACTTTCATTTGTCTAGAGATATGACAGAAATAGGGTTTTCTCTAGGATCTATCACCTCTCTAGTCATATGTTTTTGGTTATGTTTACAGTGCCACCTATGAGTACCTTCCCATTTAGAGGACTTTAAATCCAATTAGAGAGCTGTTAATCCCCAAGACAAAAGTGCCAGTACTGCCCCACTGTAATTTGTTGTGCCAGTCATTGTTGCGGTTAAGCTCTCAAGCTTGGTCGGACCATTTATTGACTTTCTACCTTAGCAGCTTACATAGTAACCTCTAGAACTATGAAAACTAGTCTTCAGAGAGGAGATTTCCAGGACAGTTCTAGATCAATTGCACCAAATCCTTTGTCCAAAGTACATCCTGTCTTCAGCAATAGGATCTTAACTTCAAGTTCTGGGACCCAATCAAGGGCTATAGCAATAGCTGGAGAGTCTCTTCGTCTACCCTGACCAACAATTCAAAGGGAGGTTTTCTTACCTGGCACTGTATTCCTTGTTATATAGACTTCAGGTATACACATGCACTCATGTTCAGATATTGTATGTGCATTTTTAGTTGGGGTTTGAGTTAATACATTTTCCTCTGGATTTACACACCACCTAAGCTTTATTTAACCTCTCTCTCTCTCTCTCTCTCTCTCTCTCTCTCTCTCTTGCCCTCTTTAACCTCTCTCTTCCCTCCCATTTAAGTTCTGCTATTTCCCCATTTTCCCCTTTATAATATCTGTCTTCCATTATCCCCCTTCTCCTGAGTTCCTTCTTCCCCATTTACCCCCATGGTTCCTTGTATGTTGTTTCCTTCTCCCTCTGAATTGAATACCCCCCATTTTCCCCACTTTCCCCTTGGTACCATCTGTTTCCTACTATCTCCCTCTCTTGGACTCTTTCTTTTCCTTTACATCTATGGTTCCTTGTGATTTTCCTGACTTTTGTGGTTACATCAGGATATATAGTCACATATAAGGATTTGGTAATAAGATCCACAAATGAGGGAGAATATATGTCACTTGTTTCTCTGCATCTCTGTTACTTCCCTTAGTATAAAAGTTCTTAGTTCCATCCATTTATCTGAAAATTCCATGATTTCATCTTTCTTTACCATTGAGTAGAACGCCATTGTGGAAATGTGCCACATTTCCATTATCCTTTTGACAACTGAAGGACATTTAGGTTGTTTCCATTTCTTAGCTATTGTGAAAAGAACAGCAGGAAAAATTAATGGATAAGTGTCTCTAAGGTAAGATGAGTCTCTTGGGTATATGTCAAGGAGTGGATCATGTAAGAGTTCTCCGCTACTGATTCCGTATGTTGTACTTGTGCCTTTGCTGAAAGCTTTTCAGGTCTGAGTCTTCTAGTGGATCATTTAAAGTCTTTCACTTATAAGATCATGTGATGATTTGAATGAGAATGTCCCCCATAGGCTTCAAGGATTTATACATTTTGTCCCCAGTTGGTAGAGCTGTTTTGGGAGGTCTTAGAAGGCATGGCTATGCCAAGGAACCACGTCACTGGGACTGGGCTTAAGGAGTTCTTAAGCCTTATCAGATCTCAAGTTACTTTTTGCTTCTGGTGCCTGCTTGAACATGTGAGGCTCCTCTCTAACCACCTCTGCCACCATGTCTCCCTGCTGTAATGGACCCATGCCCCTTTAGAGCTAAAACTCTTCCATTTATAAGTTCACTTGGTCATGGTGTTTCTATAACTGCAAGAGAAAAATGACTAATACAAATCATATTGTCTTTAAATATGGATAGTTTTAGTTTTTCATTTCATATTTATATTTGTTTACTTTATTCTCTTCTCTAGAAACTTCAGCTAAATTTCAAGCACCACATTAAGAGTGTTAATATTGGACTACGGTGCCACTTTTCTGATTTCAGAGGTAATGCTTTCAGTTTTTCCTTACTGAAGAATAATGTTGGCTCATGTCTGTGGTATATAGATTTGATTATGTTACAATCTTTCTATTATTCAGTGGTTTAGTAAGCAAAACCAGGTCCAGAATGGTGCTTGCATAAATTAGCCCTCTTATTGAACCTATTTAAATGATTAAAATGTAATAAGATCACTGGGTTTTGTGGTCAAGAATAATATTCCTTGGGAAAAGGATTAAGTAAATTTCTGTGAAGTCTTGAGATGTGAGGAAACAGAAGAGCTATTGAAATTTTGAACCTGAATAATTGTATTTCTATTAATCAAACTTCATATACACCATAAATATGTACAATTTTTAGAATTTTAATTTTAATAGTATTAATTTCATTTGTCTTACAGTTAATTAAGTAATTATCATTATTGATAAAATATATACTACCATTATTTCAGGCTCATTAAGACTATTTGAGGGATAAAATGAAGTATATAAACAAAAGTTATACATAAACACTTATACAGTAACTTCATTGGCAATTTTATATATTACATTCTGTATGTATGAATAAATGAAAAACAAAAATAAGTTATTTAATATGACAAGAAGTTAATATACTGGCCTCAGGTTAAAATCAAATATTTTGCACAAAATAAGAGAGGGGGATGGTATGAAATAGATGTTACCAATGGGTAAAATGGGAAAATGGTGATATTCAACTGGGAAGGAGCCATGGGTGTAAAAGAGAAGGGGAGCAAAAGAGTGGGGGTTAATAGGAGACAGGTACTATAATGGGGAAAATGGGGGAGGAGGGCAACTTTAACTAGGGAGGGAGGAGTAAGGGAGAGAGAGGAGAGATAAACAAAGCTTAGGTGGTATGAAAGCCAGAGGGAAATGGCTCAACCCCCTCCCCAATACACATACAATATGTGAATATGAGTGCATGTGTATACCTGAAGGTTCTATAACAAGGAACAAAGTACCAGGCAGGACAAACCTCCCTTGCAGTCTCTGGTCAGGATAGTACAAGAGACTCCAAATAAAACACAGGCTTTTACTCTTCCCAGCCAACTCTATGTAATTTGACCATACTCACACACGATCTCCTGGATTTGGGGAGGGCTAAAGTATACAATCTTGGGAAGACCAGGAGGAGAAGGCTTGACTCATGCTTGGTAAAGGCTTTCCAGTGGGCATACCTGCTGGCTCCAAGAGTTCCGTCGTTCTTGGCAAGAGTGCTGTTTTACAAAGTTCCAGCCGAAAGCTGATGACTGGTGCTCTTTTGGTAGACAGCCCTTCCCCAATTACTTCTGCTTTTTGTAATTTGTATAACCTTCTTTTCTTTAAGTATTCTGATAACCAACTCTGATGATGGAATGGGAAACCAAACTGGGGAAACCTCTGCCTTTAGCAGAATTATTATGTTACTGAAACAAAACGAAAGTAATAAGATAGATGACTTCCTCCTATGACTATGCCCTTGTTTGGACCTGCATTTGTGATTAATAATGAGGCTTGGTTTTCCCCAAAAGGAAAAGATAGCATGCAATAGATGCCCTGCTGTAACCCTAAATGAGGAACTATTGAGACTAAAGTTTGGTATAAGGAAAAACTATTTGGCTTAGGGAAACTCCTTCTTGGATAGAAAGATTAGCTACGTCTGTAAAAAGCTGGTGGTGCATGACCTCTGAAGAAAAATTGCCTATTTTTTTACAAAGACTAAAAGCAATTCAAAACGCCCTTAAAGATAAATGGCAACAAAATAATAAAGGATATTGAAATAGAGAAAATAATCATATGACTCAAAGAATACAAACCATTCAGGAAGCTACCAAAAGGGAGAGGAAAAAGATAAATTGGAATATTAGTTAGACAATAAATAAAAAGAGTTGGTTATTTCCATTCCCATGAAAAAATAATTTTCTCAAATATACACACCTACTTGTAAATATTAAATTTCAAGAATTAAAGGGCAAATGGGGAAAGGTTGTCTTATACTTCTATGGTAAAATAGAAACCACAAGGTTATAAAGAAAACAATGACGAAGACATTGCTTGGCTATGTGAAGAAAAGGTTAATCATTGAACTTTGTACTTTCCTCTTACTGTGATTATTGAAAAATATTGTACACAGGAATATTTTGCAAACTCATGGTTTGATTTATGGTCTGATGCTTTACTGCTGTTGTAAGCTTTCTAATTATAAATAAAGGTTGTAGAAGGCTGCTTTTCCAGAAGTAGAGAAAGAAAAGAAAAAGAAGATATTCAGGCTGACCTCTCCCAAGTGGGTCAGTCAACAGCCTCTACTAGAACTGCAATTGTGGTTTCTGGTATAGTCATTTCTACCGACGCAGTAACCTTCACCCCTTTAGGCCCCGGACTCAGGGGAGCTGGACTCAGGCACATACCCTCGGGTCATACATACATCTCAGCAACCCCTCAGTTATCTCGGTAAGTAAGCTCAGAAAATTCATTGGTTCCAAGTAAAACTTTAATCAAACATGGGCTTCATACTAGAACCTTGAAAAGGAATAAGCATTGCTTAGCATCCCCAGGAAAAGGAGTCTCACAACAGATGGAAAATTTATTTGTTAATGCTATTATATATCATAATTATTTTTTTAAAAGAGAAAATGAGAATGTAAAAGGTGTTAAAACAATATGGGAATGGAGATATTTTCCAAAATAGAAAAAATGAGAAAGTCTAGTGATGAAGCAAGTGATGAAGGTCTGTTTAGGTTTGTTATATATAAAGGATGAGATGGAAATCATATACACATAAAAGCCTAGTGATGAAGCATGTGATGAAGCTCTGTTTAGGTTTGTTATGATATATAAAGGATGAGAAAAAATAATATACACATAACCTTAAAATGTCTATACTCATAGATTAGTCAAGTAGTTTAAGGAACAAAATATATAAGTAGTCAAAGTTTATCTGAGAATATTTGCTTTTTTCCCAAGCCTTATCTACATAGCACTTGATAATTAAAATTACCAGACTGGTGGAATTAACTTTAGTGGATACTTAACAGCCATAGTTTCAGGCCTATACTAATGTGGTCAGAGGGACTTAAAGGACATTTTTTTGCCCCTTGCCCTCCAAAGTCGACTAAGTTCCAGGGGACTACGGAACATCTCTCAAAAAGTCCTGTAATTGTGGTGAGTCACTGGCCTTTTGTTCAGGGAAGCCATAGAGACCCTATGAGATGGACTTGAACCAGTGTCCAGTCTACAAAGAGGAGGATCAACTCAGAGGAAACATCTCATTCATGCTTCCAAGTGAAACCAGACATGGTGGAGCAGGACCTTTGACTTATCTTCACATAGTTGGAACTGGTTAAAGAAAGGAGCCAAGAGCTCCTCCCAAGTCCATGTGATCCCTGAAGAACAGATACTCAAATGGCCAACTGTATGGTCTTAAACACCCAAAAGAAAAGTATATCCAAAGAGTAAAGTCATCAGTATAGTTCTTTAAGAGTTCAAGGGATTACACTTCCCAGACATTAGGATTAAGTCTATATAAAAAGTTATGTAGACAATTATTTCTCATTGATGATAAGTCAAAGGTACAGAAAGTGCTGCTCAGATGTAGAACTTCAGATCTTGGTCTCCAATACCGTAGTGCACACCTATAGCTAAGGGAGACAACCAGCTATTGTTCTAAAATGATGGATAAATTTGTTTTCTCCCTGTATCTCAAAGCTTTTGAGAGGGAACGGACACTGATTCTGACCAGTCCAACAGCTATCAAATGATCTGAAAGCAAATCCTGAATCCATCACTCTAGACTGCAGCCTTGGAAAGCAAAAGAAAAATGAGGAGGAACCCAATAAAGGGATGCTTTTGGAAGCCCTTGTCAAGAAAATGCCTTTACTTCTCCTTCACATCTCCTATTCATGATTCAAAGACTTTCATTTCCCCCTAGAGATAAGAGTCATGCAATATGGGAGTCTTTCAGATAGACCCACTGAAGGAGTACTCCAGTTGCCTCACCCTGTGTCCGTGTTCAGCATGGAAGAAGCCAGAGTAGTCTGCCTCCCGATTCCCTATTGGCAATCTGGGTAACCTCTTCAGACGATGGTGTGATAAGAATAGGAGGTAGGAATTGGCTAGGCATTTAGGGTAAGATGACCCCAAAGAAAAGTAGCCAAATTTTGGGGCTAAAACCCAATATCCTTGCGCCTCTTAGCACCATACTCTGCTCCAAAGGCCAAAAACGTCAAAAATATTTGGGAGCTTTTATCTAATCATTAAAAGATTTTAGGTTTACCTCTTCAGAGGGGGGAATGGTAGAGTGGCAAAAAGCCTCATACATAAAAAAAATAAATCGAAGGAGTACATGAAGTTATCAGAAAAAAATTGATGAGGAGATATCAGAGGAGTTGGAGAGTTAGGCAGTGGGCATGGATTTGATCAAAAGGCCTTATATGCATATATGAAATTATCAATAAATTGTTTATTTATAAAAACATAGGCTATTGCCACCATCCTTGATTACATCCCAGAACTTGAAGATAAAACCCTATTGCTGAAGATAGGCCATACTTTGAACACAGGGTTTTAAGTAATGTAACTGGAGCTGACCTGGAAGCCTCCTTCCTGAAGGCTCTCATAGTTCTAGAGGGCACTATACAAACTACTAAGGGTGAAAATCAGCCAATAGACCAACTCGGTTCTGAAGCCTATAACCACAACTGGCACAGCAAACTATCGCCATTGGTGCAGTAGTGGCACTTTTATCTAGGGGGTAATCTTTTGTCTAATTGGACTTAAAGCCCTCTCAATGAGAAGGAACTCATGAGTGGCTCTGTAATTATACCAAATACATATTGCTGAAGAGTTCATAGATCCTAGAGAAAACCCTATCTCTGTCATATCTCTAGACAATGAAAGTTCTTAGTGTGTGCTAAGTATGGATCTTCATCTTTATACACAAATATACCATACACAACAAACAAGCTTCTTTTGAAACAGATGGAGGCTAATTTGGAATTCCACAACTGGTCACAAACAAAGAATATATGTCTCAGAGAAGCCACACCCAAAGTGACACTTCTATACTGGAACATCTACCCCTATGGTTCATGGAACCTAGGAGTAGAAAGACTATTAATACTTCCCTCAACTTCCAGCTTTCTCCATTTAGAATGATGTTGGCTGTGGGTTTATGGAATATAGCTTTAATTATGTTGAAGTATGGTCCCTCAAGTCCAGTTTCCTTTAGGACTTTTAATGTAAATGTATGTTGAATTTTCTCAAAGGCTTTCTCTGCATCTGTTGAGATGACCTTGTGGTATTTGTCTTTGAGTCCCTTTATATAATTTATGATGTTTATTGACTTATGTATATTGAATCATCCTTGCATCCCTGGAATAAAACCTACTTGATCATGGTGGAACATCTTTTTTTATGTGTGTCTGTATGCAGGTTCCAAGTATTTTGTTGAAAAAAAAATTGCATCTATGTTCATTAGGGATATGGGTCTATAGTTTTCTTTTTTGGTTGTATCTTTACCTGGTTTGATATTAGAGAGAAGCTGGCTTCATAGAAGGAATTTGAAAGTTCTCCATGTCTCTTTTTTAATAAATTAAGTAGTAGTAGATATGGATCTTCTTTAAATGCCTTGTAGAATTCTGCTGTGAATCCATGTGTACCTGGGCTTTTTTAGTTGGGTGGTTATGTACTACCATTTCAATATCCTTATGTTTTATGGGTCTGTTTAAGTTGTTGATCTCTTTTTGGTTGGGCTTTGGTGATTCCCATGATTTGAGATACACATCTATTTCTTCTAGGTTTTCAAATTCAATAGTGTATAGGTTTCTAAAGTATTCCCTAACAATGTTCTGAATCTTTTTTCATTCCTGTTGTGATGTTTCTCTTTTCATCTCTGATTTTGTTGCTTTGGAGTTGCTTTTACTTTCTTTTGGTTAATTGGGCTAAGGGTCTATCTTGTTTAGCTTTTCAAAGAACTAGTTCTTGGATT
>NW_008333774.1:501137-502318 GCF_000622305.1 Nannospalax galili
TATTGGAATTGTTGATTCTTTGTCTTGTTTTCTTTGTTTCAATTTCATTAATTTCTGCCCTGATTTTTGTTATTTCTTCTTGTCTGCTCAGTTTGGATTTCATTTGCTGCTGCTTTTCAATTGTGTTGTGTTGCAAAGTTAAGTCATTTATTTATGTCCCTTCTGATTTTTGATGTAGGCACTTAGAGGTGTAAACTTCCCTCTAAGGACCACTTTGAGCATGTCCCAGATGTTTTGTTGTGTTGTATTGTCCTTTTCATTTAGTTACAGGAATACTTTGATTTCTTTCTTAGTTTCTCCTTTGACCCATTCATCATTCAGCAGTGTCTTATTTTGCCTCCATGAGTTCATGTAGTTACTAGGGCTTCTTCCAGTGTTGATTTTAAGCTTTATTGCATTGTGCTCTGATAGAATGCATGCAATTATTCCATTTTTTTGTATTTGTTGAGGCTTGTTTCATGTCACAGTATGTGGTCGATTTTCGAGAAAGTTCTATGGGGTGCTGAATAGAAAGTATATTCTTTAGGTTTGGGGTGGAATATTCGGTACATGTCTATTAGATTCATTTGATGTATGGTATTGCTTCATTCAGATGTCTCTCTGTTTATCCTTTGTTCCATTGACCTGTCTAATGGAGACAGTGGGGTACTGAAGTCCCCTACTACTAGTGAGTTGGGATTAATTTGTGTCTGAAAGTCCTGTAGTACTGTTTTTATGAAGTTGGGTGCTCCAGAGTTTGGCGCATGTATGTTCATGACTGTAATATCTTTTTGGTCAACTGTTCCTTTGATCATAATGAAATAGCCCTCTTTATCTCTTCTGATTGGTTTTAGTTTGAAGTCTATTTTATCAAATGCTGGAATTGCAACTCCTGCTATTTTCTTAGTACCATTTGCTTGGTTTAATTTTTTCCATCCTTTCATCTTAAGGTAGTGCCTGTCCTTGAAGGTGAGTTGTGTTTCTTTTTTTATTTTTATTTTTTCTTTTTTTTCAGTTTATTATTTATTTAATAACCACATTCTTAGAAGAAGCATTTCATTACAACAGCATTGACATATTCAATAACAATTTTCTGAGCTAAGATGCATCTTTTTCAGAATTGGCTATAAATTTTTAGGTTTACAGTTGAATTATTACAGTTATACAATATTGTACTCAGTATAAACCCTATAAGACATAAA
>NW_008333774.1:502390-509825 GCF_000622305.1 Nannospalax galili
AATATTGAGCCTTTAGTGATGTCTCTTTTAAAAAATGATTTAATAACTACATGATTAGAAGAAGCATTTCATTACAGATTTAACATATTCAATAACAATTTCCAGAGCTAAGATGCATCTCTTTCAAAACTGGCTGTAAATTTTTAGGTTTACAGTTGAATTAATAGTTATACAATATTGTACTCATTATAAACCCTATGACATAAAATTAAATGAGGTTTTAAACTTTAAAAAAGATCTCCATTTCATTATTAAAATACACAGTTTCACACAGAAAAATTCATTTTTAATACAACTGACACTAAGATGCATATATGTTTCTAATCTCTATATATCTCATTATTACTAGTCATGGTCGGTTACTTTCTGAGCTCCTTAGCATCTGAGCATGGATATAAAGTCATCAGGTAGATTTCAATGGTAATGTTTCTCACATCTACCAGTTATTAAGGAGCAAAATTTTTATGCTTTGAAGAAATTTTTTATAGACCAACTTCCCAGGTAGCACCCTCCCATAGTCTCCCTCCTCCCACTAACGCCCTTATACTTTGATATCTCTGCTACTGTCTGCTGTGTTGTCGGCACCCCCAGCCATTCCCCACTACTTGTCCTTCCAGTGAATCTAGTCAGCCTCTCTAGAGTTCTTTGTTTTAGGAGGGTCAGCTGTTTCTCATCTAGCGGTATTCAGCTGTCAGTATTCCTTTGGATAAGATTGGGGTCTGCTGTTCAATTTCTCAGTTCTCTGCTGGGTTACTATCTACCATTTGATCCAGTTATACCACTCCTTGGCATATATCCAAAAACTCATCCTATCGCAGAGACACTTGTACATCCATGTTCTTTGCTGCTCTTTCACAATAGCTAAAAGATTGAAGCAACCTAAGTGTCCCTCAATTGATGAGTGGATAATGAAAATGTGGATCATTTATACAATGGAGTTTTACTCAGCAGTAAAGAAAGATGAAATCATGAAATTTTCAGGTAAATGGATGGAACTAGAAACTGTTATACTAAGTGAAGTAACACAGACTCAGAAAAAAAAACCAGGATAATGGAAAGGAAACAGGGAGGTAAAGGAAAAGAAAGAACCTTAAAGAGAAGAACAGTAGGAAACAGGCCCAGGATAATGGAAAGGAAACAAGGAGGTAAAGGAAAAGAAAGAACCTGAAAAAGAAGAACAGTGGGAAACGGGCCTTAATAAGGGAAATATGGATAAAAATTGGGTTAGTTTAAGGGAGGGAGGAGGGAAGGGTATACAAGGAACCTAGGGCATAAAGGGAAAGAAGGAGCTCAAGAGAGGTAGGACCACAGGAGAAGGGTATTATTATGGGAGAAAGGGGAAAAATGGGAACATCTTAAGAAGGAAAACCATGATGGAGGGGTGCGACAATGTGAGATATAAACAATGCCTAGATAGCTTTGAAAACCAGTGAGAACCATATTACTCCTACAACCTACTGACAAATTATACATAGGAGATCAAGAAATATATGTCTAGGTAAGGTTTATCTGAGAACAACTGATCTTTGCCTAAGATTTATCTATATGACACACAGTAATTAAAAATAGCAGAATGGTAGAACTAACTTTCTCAGGTGTTTAATGGACATACTTTGAGGTCTATAATAATTTGGTCAGGGGGACATAAAGGACACTTTTTGCTCCTTGCTCTCCTTGGTCGACTAGTTCCAGGGGACTATGAGCATCTCTCAAAAAATCCTATAATGGTGGTGGTTCACCTGTCCTGTTGATCAAGGAGACCAAGGAGACCCCACCAGATGGACTTGAACCAGTGTCCAGTCTATAAAAAGGAGGGTCAACACAGAGGAATCATTTCCTCCATGCTTCCAAGCGAAGCCAACCATGGTTGAGCAGGACCTTTGACATACCTTCACAGAGGTGGAACTGGTAAAAGAAAGGAGTCAGGGGCTCCTCCCAAGCCCATGTGACCCCTGAGGAACAGATCCTCAAAACAGTAACACTCAAAGATTCTGTTGTTACTTTTGAATTTGCAACAGCTCCCTACAACTAACCCTTTCTTCCAAGAGGTGAGTGTTGTTTGACTTCTTGCATTCTTTTTTTTATGAATAATTTATTGAGAATTTCATACATGCATATAAAATGATTTGTCAAATCCATGCCCATGCCCTCCCCTCCAACTCCTCCCATATCTTCCCATCACCTTTTTTTCTGATAACTTCATGTACTGTTTCTTCTTCTTTTATTTTTTTTATGGAGCTTTTGACTACACTATCATTCCCCCCTCTGAAGAGGTAACCCTAAAGTCTTTTAAGGATTAGATAAAAACTCCCAAATACTTTCAACATTTTTGACCTTTGGAATGGAGCATGTTGCTAAAACACCCAAGGACATTGTGAGTTTTAGCCAAGAAACTGGCTACTTTTCTTTGGGGTCTTTTTACCCTAACTTCTAGCCAATTCCTACCTCCTATTATCACATCATCCTCTGAAGAGGTTGCCCAAACTGTGGATAGGGAATTGGAACACAGACCACTCTGGCTTCTTCCATGCTGAACAGGGATGCAGGGTGACACAATTGGGGTACCCCTTCAATGGGTCTGTCTAAAAGACTCCCAGATTGCATAACTCTTATCTATAGGGGAAAAAGAAAGTCCTTGACTGGTGAATAGGAGATGTGAAGGAGAAGTAAAGGCAAGAATAATTAGCATTATAGGTTCTAGACAGGGAACTAGGAAAAAGTCAGAACATGGCAATTTTCAAATGTTCATATGAGAGTCCACTGGAGTTTCTCGACAAGAGCTTCCAAATCATCCCTCTATTGAGTTCCTCCTCATTTTCCTTTTGTCTGCCAAGATGGACTGGAGAGTGATGGGTTCAGCATTTGCTTTCAGGCATTTTGATAGCTGTTGGAGTGGTTTGAATCAGTGTCAGTTCCCTCTCAAAGGCTTCTAGATAAGGGAAGAAAACAAATTTATCCATAATTTTAAAACAATATTGGTTGCCTCCCTTAGCTATAGGTGGGTAATACAGTATTGCAGACCAAGATTTGATGTCTTACATCTGAGCAGCACGTTCTGATTAGGAACAAAATCATCAATGAAAAATAATTGTCTAAATAACTTTTTGTATGGACTTAAGCCTAATGTCTGGGAAATATAATCCCTTGAACTCTTAAAGAATTATACTGATGGCTTTATTCTTTAGTTGTACTTTCCTTTTGGGTGTTTAAGACCAGACAGTTGGCCCAAATAAATCAACTTATATTTACACTTAAGGTCATTACAGGATCTATTCCTCAGGGGTAACATGGGATTTGGAGGAGTTCCTGGCTCCTTTCTTTTACCAGTTCCATGTATATGAAGCTAAGTCAAAGGTCCTGCTCGACCACGTCTGGCTTCACTTGGAAGCATGGATGAGTTGTTTCCCCTGAGTTGACCCTATTCTTTGTAGACTGGATACTGGTTCAAGTACATCTGATAGGGTCTCCATGGCTCCCTGAACAAGAGCATAGGTAACTCCCCACAATTACAAGACATTTCGAGAGATGTTCCATACCCCCAGAACTTAGTCAACCTTAGAGGGCAAGGGGCAAAAACTGTCCTTTAAGTCCCTCTGACCAGAGAAGTATAAGGCCTCAAATATGGCTGTTAAATATCTAATAAGGTTAATTCCACCAGTCTGGTACTTTTAATTACCATGTGCTATGTAGGTAAACCTTGGGTAGAAAAAAAATATTCTCAGATAAACCTTGACGAGATATGTATTTTGTTCCTTAAACTAATTGACTAACTATGACCTTAGAAATTTTAATATTATATGTATATTATTTTTGTCTCATCCTTTATATATCATAGCAAACCTACACAGACCTTCATCACTTGCTTAGGCTTTCTCATTTTTTCTGTATATTTTGGAAAATATCTCTTGTCTTATGAGTTGTGTTTCTTGAAGACAACAAAAAGATGGATTTTTTTCTTAATCCATTTATCTAGCCTGTGTCTTTTGACTGGGATGTTCAGACCATTAATATTTAAAGTTATTATTGAAAGATGTGTATTGAGTCCTGTCATTTTAATTTCTGTTTTCATTCTTTGGCTAACTGTGCATTTCCACAGTTATACCTTCATTTAGTTTCTTTCTGTTACCCATTCGGTATAGTCGTTCTTTTTTCAGCTCTTTGTTTTGCTTCAAGAATTCTCTGAAGGGATAGTTTTATGTACATGAATTCTTTCAGCCTATCTATGTCATGGATGATTTTTCTTCCCCCTTCAACTATAATAGACACCTTTGCTGGATAAAATATTCTGGGTTGGCATCTGTTATGGGTGGACTGCGCTCTCTCTGGGCGCAGGGTGCGCTCACTCCCTGTGGGTCCGCAGACTTCTCTGGGAAGCGGCGGCTCCAGGAGCAGCACAGTGGGTCTGCAGGCTTTCCCGGCGGCTGCTTTGGGTCCTGCGTCTCTGGGAGTGACCAGCTGATGGCTGTCCTAACTTCTCTGGTGTTGGGAGCTTGCTCTGCTACTGAAGCATTGTCCAGCCAGAATCCCGTCCCTATTACACCCATGTACCTTTCCTCAGGATTGCGGCGTTCCTGGCCACTGAACCCCACAGGGAAGAGGCACGGAGATGGCGAAAGCTGGTGTCCGTGGGTCGGTAACAGAAGGTGCTGCCCTCCAGGGGAATCAGGTCGCCGGTACACAAGACTCAAGGCTCGGCTTAGTCTGTGCTTACAGCTTTATTCTCTCTGGGACCCAATCTCTGGGACCCAGTCTGACCCAAAATCCCAGTATTAAGAGAAGGCTAGGATATTTTATACCATGGGGGTAGTGGTAAAAGCTTTGGCTGTTAGATGCTTTGTGAGACATTCTATTTACATGTGGAAGTGGATTTCTGCCAGACAGTTGTCTGCTAGGAAAATTACAGGAAGGCATGGTATCTTTTCAGAGCCAAAGGCCATGTTTATGTCAGGGCATTTGTAGCGGCCACTTCAAAAGGAGAGACAGGGAAGATGCCAGGAAGACACCCCGCTATGAAAGGAGCCCGCAGCACATTAATCCCGAGCTGCATGAGCTGTCTGGTGTGAAGGGGCTTACAACTTTGCATAACAGAGATCTCCCAACAATCTGTGGTCATTTAGAACTGGGAATGCTTTGGTCCAGGCTCTTCTTGCTTTCACAGTTTGCACTGAAAAGTCATTTGTAATTTTGATGGGTTTTGCTTTATGTGTGACTTCTTATGTTTCTTTTGCTGCTTTTAGTATTTCTTTTTGTTCTGTATGTTTAATGTTTTTACTATTATATGATGTGGGAAGTTTCTTTTCTGGTCCAGTTTACTTGGTATTCTATGTGCTTCTTGTATTTGTATTGGAATGTCTTTCTTTAATTTGGGGAAATTTTCTTCTACAATCCTGTTGAAGATCTGGTCCATACCATTATCCTGAGATTCTTCTCCTTCCTTATGCCTATGTTGCATAACTTTGGTCTTTTCACAATGTCTCACATTTCCTGTATATTCAATTTCTATGTTTTCTTAAATTTTTCATAATCTTTGCTTGAGCCATCCAGTTCATCAATTTTATAGTCCAGTGTTGATATTCTGTTTTCCATTTCATTCATTCTATTGGTGAGGCGTTCTCCTGTCATTTCTAAGTGGCTTATTGAGTATTTCACTTCATTCTTCATTTCAGCCTGAGTTTTCTTCAATATTTCTAACTCTTTTGTGATTTCAGTCAGAAGTTTATCCCTATCTTCTTTTAGTTTTATTTGTTTGCTTGTGTGTTCTGTAAATTCACTGAATTCTTTGATCATGTTTATAATTGTTCTTTTGAATTCTGTGTCCTGGGATATCTCTAGGGGGTTCTAATTGTAGAACTCCTCTATAGGACTGTTGGTGCTTGGTGGGAACATATCATTTGAGTTTTTCATGTTACTGTTTTTATCTTGTGACTTTGGCCTGTGGATTTCTTTTGTTGTTTCTGATTCCAGTGTGAAACTCAAGACTTCCTTTGTTGAGTTTAAGCCTGTTTCTGTTTGTATACTTGATGTGCCCTTTTTGTTTTCTCATTGGGGATGAAAATCTGGTTGGTCTAGGCTTCAGGTTCTCTCTTTGGATTTTGTGGTAGGGGCCAGATGGCCCTAGACTCAGGAGTTCCCGCAGAGGCCCACGTCAGATGAAGATCAGATGCTCTCAGGCTCCCTCCTGAGGTCTGGGCCACTCTAGTCAGTGGCACAGTACAATTTGGGAAGCTTGCTAGGTTGAAGTTGGATTCAGGTGATCTCAGGCAGTCTGTAAAAGTCTGGGCCCCAACTATAGGGCAGTGAAGTGTAACACTGCAGCAGAGTGTGGTGCTGTAGGTGGTCCCAATGTAGGGGGACAGACAAGGCATGGTTTGGAAACCTCACCACCTGGTAGAGTTAAGAAGGTAGTCCAGAGATCTGGGGTGCTAAGAGCAGAAGCCAACCTGTGCCAAGGCTAGAAGAAGAACAGGGGGCTGGGAGATTCAGTTTGCTCAGATTGTGGGAGTAAAGGCACAATGGGCAGGATCAGACTTAGCAGTGAAGAAGGCTGGTCTCAGGAATCCCAGGCAAGTTGGGGTTGGCAGACAGCCAGGGTAGAAAGCTCTTCTGAGAAGTCTAAAGGCAAGTTGGATGTGAGGACAGCCTATGGCAGCCCTAAGAAACTAGACTGAAGAATTGAACTGGTATGGGTGCATGTGATCAGGACATATTGGGCAGTGTGGGTAAGAGGGTAGTTAAGAGATCTGGGGTGCTAAGAGTAGAAGTGGGCCTGTGCCCAAGGCTGTAAGGAGAACAGGATGTAGGGGCTGGGAGATTGAGTTTGCTCAGGTTGTGGGAGTCCACAATAAAATTTCTTAAGATGCCATCTGTTTCTTGATTATACAGACATCCTAACCTAAAAATATGGTTGTTAATTGCATACTTAAAGCCTTTCCATAATTTCTCATTCCCTCAAGACAATCATTTTAGAGATACCATTAATGACTCAGACTGTTACAGCCCTACATGCTTTCACAGTTCCTCTTAACACCCATTATATGTTTACATTCTTGCCTTATTTATTTATTTATTTATTTATTTATTTATTTATTTATATTTTTCAGACAGGTCTCCCTGTAGCCCAGCTGACTTGGAAATTGCCATGTAGCCCAGGTGGACCAGAATCTCACAGAGATCTGCCTATCTCTGCCTCTGGAGTGTTGGGATTAAAGGTATGCCCCACCATGCTCAGAACTTTTGTCTTCATCTTTAATTCTCATAGATTTGCATCTCAAATTTCCAGAACTAGTACACTGTCCTGAATATGAGATAATAAATATTAATGAGAACTATAGTTTTAGTTATATGCATGTTATATTTCTCAGCTGTTAGTAAATGTTGTATCTTACACAACTTCTCTCATGATTGTAAATTTATGAATTCTATGAAAGATGAACTC
>NW_008333774.1:510494-529001 GCF_000622305.1 Nannospalax galili
CACCCAATTCTCTTTCCCAGATTTTTCTCAACTCAAAATTGTTCTGTTTTCTCATGGGCTTGTCTTACTCAGAGTGGGTCTTTCCATTTTAGGAGACTTAAGGAGATTTGGATGCTTGAGGCTAACTGGATGTCACTAGACAGGACAGCAATAGTCATCTATACACATTATCTCTTCATTGCTTAACATCTATATCTGAAATGGGAAAATAAATGAAGGAACTTGAATAATGACCAACAACCATAACCAATAAGGGAAGGGGGATTTAATCCTGCATCAGCAGGAAATAGGAGTATTAAGAAAGCCACACTGGACAGAGGCAGCAGCTCCTTCCTGAGCAGTCTTAGCACTGGGGCCTCAGCTCTGTCCTCCATGCACCGCAGAAGGTGCTCCTGAAGCCCAGGCATTCCTTCATGTCTACCGCAGAGGGATTGGGGACCTGAGAGCCCAGATCGAATATGGACCGACAGTTGGGCATGAGCCATGGACCCTGAGCCCCAGCCTTCCCTCAGGGACTCCACCACTAACCTGCACACCCCGTGCCGGGGCTCCACAGCAAATGCCGTTCTGCCCCTCAGTGTATGCAGAAAGGCTAAGCCAGCATCCCGAGGCCAGTGACACGACACCACCCCACAACCGGTGCTGCTCAGGATGGGCACTCTGTTCACTCACTTCACGGAAGCGGTGGATATGCTGGAGGAAGCACATCACTGGGAGAAGGCTTTGACAGTTCTTAAGCCTTGCCAGAATTCACGTTTCTCTTCGCTTCCTGTGCCTGGTTGAAGATGTGAGGCCTCACGTTTCTGCTGGCCACCTCCTCTCCTCTGGCCATGCATTCTCTCCATTATAAAATCTCCCTCTGGAAGCATAAGCCAAATAAACTCTGCCTTCTATAAGCTGCCTTGGTCATGGTGTTTATCACAGCAACAGAAAATTAACTAATACAGAAATTGCTACCAGAGAGTGGGATATTTCTGTAATGAATCTGACTATATATATCTGGGAGGATTGTGAAAGTTTTTGGAACACTGGACTGGAAAAGCCCTTGGAGCTCAGTGAGCTGTTCTGTAGAAACTAGGAAGATAATGCTTAGAGTATTGTAGATGATAGAGGACTGACTTGTGAAGTTTCAAAGGGAAACAAGGCTGTTTGTATGGAATTAAGAAATTTTGAAATAGAAACTTTCTGTGCTTTAGAGGAATAATCAATGCTGATCAGCTGGGGCTATAACAAGAGATCAGCATCACCCAGGTGGAATCTTCTGGAAAGCTTTTCCTCATGAACAGCACACAGAAGCTGTGACCCAGAGTGGGCGAAGGTTGCACATCAAACTGGCAGCAGAACTTGGCAATGTGTATCTCCCATGTGGTTCTGGTTTTGAAGGCATGAAGGGGTCCTGGAGAGAATCCGTTTTGTACCATGAGAGGCCATCAATGAAGGGGTTGCTTCATTTGTGCTGAAGACCCTCCCAGAACTGAAGGGATCAACTGAGGATTGGCACCCTGAGAGGCCAAGAGAGGGCCTTGGAGAAGGTTCAGCCTCAGTTGCAAGAGAAACCCCAGCATATTGGAGATGCCAGAAGTGTGGGATGACCAACAAGGGCAGAGGCAAGAGTGGAATGGAGCCAGCCTGAACCTACAGGACAAGCTGTGTGTACTGCGGTAGCCAAACCAGAGAAGTGGAGCTGCCCAAGCCCTGTGAAGCCCAGAATGTCATGAATGAATCCCGGATGTCCAACACTGAGCTACGTTGCCGGACTTTGGTTTTACTTAAGTGTGCCCAGGTCATCCCTTTTGAAATAAGAAAGAATATAATATTTTTGGATCTTACAGGAACCCACAGTTAAGAGACTTTCTAGAGTTTGAAGTTTTGAAGGGTTTGAAATTTTTAAAGAATGTGGAACATTTAAAGCTGTACTGTATTATACTGTGATATTAATATTAGCATCATATCTGGGGACAAGAAATGGAAAGCTTGTGGTTTAATGATGATATGTTTGTGTATCAAATTGACAATGAGTCAATTGTCCTGGATAGCTTGGTTGTGAACTTGATGTGCCTGGGAAGAGGGAACCATGATTGGGGAATTTCCTGTAAGCATTTCTCTGAAGCTTTTTCTTGATTGATGTATTATGTGGGAGGGCTCAACCCACTGTGGCTAGTGCCACCCCCAGACAAATGGTCTTGGGTTTTATAAGAAAGCAGAATGGGCACAGGCCAGAGGAACAAAGTAATAAGCAGCATTCCTCCATGGTCTTTGCTTCAGCTCCTGCCTCCAGGTTCCTGCCCTGACTTCTCTCAGTGATGAACCTGGGAGAAATAAGACAAAATAAACCCTTTCCTCCCCAGGTTGGTTTTGATCAGTGATTTTATCACAACCATAGAAATCAAACTAGGACACCAGTTCTCAGCGAGAGCACCAAGTGTTCTTAAGCACTGAGAAATCTCTTCAGTCCCATATTTTTGTTACTAATGTATTTTATAAAGTGCATTAGTCAGTTTTTCATCATTGTGACCAAAGCATGTCAGAAAAATCTTATGGGAAGGATTTATTTCACGGTGCATGGGGGGACTGCAGTAGTTGCCAGGGAAGGAACAGCATATTACTGGAGATATGACTCTACAAAATGAACATGTTTAAAACTTAGATGTTTTAAGTGGCATTCAAATATTCATGTCTTTTGAAAGGATCCATGAAATATTTATTAATTCTTTCCAGAGAAACACAATGAATGCTCTTTACTTTGACCCCCATAGAAAAACAGAAATCACAAAAGGTCGTCATTTTTAATTTATTTTTTATTCAGAAAACAATTGTGGAGCATGTTTTTCACAGCCATGAGAACATCTTTATTCCTAAAGCTGTAGATGATGGGGTTGAGTATGGGTGTCAGGATGGTGTAGAATACTGCCAAGAACTTGTCCTGGCCTGGAGTGTGGTATGATCGAGGTCTCATATATGTGAAAATAGTTGGCCCATAGTACATCATGACCACAAGCATGTGGAAGGAACAGGTGGAAAATGACTTTTGTCGTGCCCCTGATGACTGCATTTGTAGGACAGTGAGGAGAATTTGCACATAAGATATAGAGATCGTGGAAAAGGGAATGAGCAGGAATATAATGCCACTCACATAAACTCCTCGTTCATAGTGTGATGTGTCTACACAAGACAACTTCAACATTGCAGGGACTTCACAGAAAAAGTGATCAATGGCCCTAGAGTGACAGAATGGAAAATGGAGGGCAAAAGATGTGTGGACTATGGAGTTGGAGATTCCCACGAGCCAGGATCCTGCAGCCATGAGCCCACTGGAGTTCTCCCTCATCAGCACAGGGTACCGAAGTGGGTGGCAGATGGCCACATAGCGATCATAAGACATGGCTGCCAGGAGAAGGCACTCACCACCTAGCAAGGTCATGGACAGAAATAACTGGAAGGCACAGCCTGCAAAGGAAATGGTTCTGCTGCCTGACAGAAAGTCAGCGATCATTTTAGGCACAATGTTGGAAATGTGCAGGATATCCATGAAGGAGAGATGGCTGAGCAGGAAGTACATTGGGGTATGCAGTCGAGGGTCCCTGCGGATTAGGAGGATCATGAAAGCATTTTCTGTTATGGTCATAATAAAAATAAAAAATATCAATGAGAAAAAGACTAGACCTGTCTGTGAAGAAGAGAACAGTCCCAAAAGAATGAAGTCACTGTTGAAAGTGTGATTGTCAAGTTCCATCATGATACCTCCTGTATTACCTAAAATGACATAGAAAATATGGTTGAGTATCAGGTTCATTTTATATATGTGTGTGTGTATACATATATGTATGCATATATACATATATATTAAAATGATTTAATGTCATATTTTGTTTCAACATCAGGAGTCTTGTAGAGAGTCTTTAGAGTGGACATATTGTTCAGGATAGACATTTATTTCTTCAGAAAAATTTGTGATGTTAATTGCACCCAAAAGGCCTTTTTCTATATTTTAATTCTCATAGTTTCAATTGATTTCATAAAGTTTACATATATCCAGTCATTTACAAGTGTGTCTTCTAAAGGATGGCCCTGTCTGCACACTCTTTACAACCTTCTTTTCCACTGGACTTCCTTTGGTTGGAATGCCATGGTGAGTCTCTTCCAGAAACCTGGGTTCCGGGCAGGAAGAATGGTAAAACCATTAATTAATTAATTAATTAATTAATTATTCCAGTTAAATCCAGCAGACTTTCCTGCTCTCTGTGCTTTGCTCCACCCTGACATTTTTCAACATCACTTTTCACCTTCTATCTTAGTAAATAATAAGCTCATGAGTTATGTTGATTGTTCGCTGTCATTATTCCACCCAAGTTTTAACCTCATCATAATTTGGTCTGTTCACAGGCAGAACCCAAAAGCCTAGAACAGAAATGGGCTTATACCATTTGCTAGGTAATATTTGTTAATTTGCAGGTAAAATAAATTGTCCATGCCAGAGAACAGACCCCGCCTATGATCCTGTGAGTATGAGTAACTCCTCTGGTCATGCTCCAAGGCCTCCACAAAGCACAAAAATAAATATTATTACCACGAGTCTGAATTTTTCTTCAGTGAATTTCCTATTAGATAACACATATGGAGAACAAAATATGAGATGCCTAAGATTTTTCATGGTAATAAATAATGAACAACATAGTAAAAGTTATCTATGTTCTATAAATTTGAATATCATCTTTGTTTTAAAGGAAAGGATACCAGCTGAATCTGTTTGAAATAACTAATGCATTTTAATAATATTTTCATTGACTCCTTGAGAATTTTATACAATGTGTTTTAATAATATTCCAACTCACTCCCCCATCTCCTCTTAGATCCTCTCCACCTACCTACCCCCAACTCCATCGTTAAGAATACATTTTAGTTTAATTTTAAACTTAAGAATTTAGCTATTGCAGTTGAAGACATGGGTCAGTGGTAAAGAGCACTGCCTGCTCTTACAGAGGACCAGGGTTCAGTTCCCAGCGCCCACATCACAGCTCACAATTATCTGTAACTCCAGTTTAGGGGATTCAATTCTCTCTTCTGACCTCCACAGGTATGTCAAGGCACAGTATACCTAGATACATGCAGCCAAAACTTACTCATACACGTAAAATAAAAATAAGGTGATGTTAAAACATGTGTCTGGAATTTGCTAATTCTGTTGTTTCTTTAGATTGCAGTTATGTAAACCTTGTATAAACAGATGGTGTTTTTCATCATCTAGTTTCAAATATTCCTAGTACTAGTGTTAGATGAAGCTATAACACACAACTCACACATCTGTTTCTTCTACATTGGAGTTAATGAGAGAATACGCTTTCCACATATTTTAAAGTGTTAACTTTTTCAGAAAATACTTGAATCTGTGATTTCTAAGAAAGTCTTAGACTTTCTGAAAATCCCTCTCTCTTTATAAATATGCAAGGATTTATCATGCGTAAAAATAATCAGTATGTTGAATATAAAACAGTCATTGTGGATTATTCTCCACATAAATTATTTAAACTTAAAATGGCCATTTCAATGGAAAATGGGCTCCAGTTATAGAGAAAAGAATCAATAATGTCAGCATGGACTGTGTAGATGATTCAGTGCCAAGAAATTTAATATAGTAAAAAGAATAGCCCAAAATTATTTTTCCAAACTTATAGTCACACTTCTTTCAAATGACTGTGATTAAGCATCAGTGTGTGTTTAAGTAAGAGACAGAGACAGAGACACATGTGGACAAAAACAGACAGAGATTCTCACCATATCGAAATCCTTTGCCATGAAAAATTATTTAGGGTCTTTAACTTCTATTGTCCATTAACGCAACTAGTTTGCACAAGCAGCTGAACTGATTTCTATCTATGACGCTGTGTGGGTCCTGCTGTGCTTATCCACTTGTTGAATTGGGCTGTGCATAGCTCATTAATGAGCAAATGCTCCCCTAAGTTCAGCCCTGCTTTGAAAAACTTTTCTAATTTTATATTCAGGAATAGCTCGGACTCTTATTAGACCCTTATCTCATAGAAAGTATATGATTTGACCCTTTCTACTACTTGGTTCTGTTTTTATTTTATTTTTTTGCTTGTCTACTGTTGTGTCTTTGTACACACAATTGCACACATGATGTGTATGTGCATGGACATGTGTGCCACAGTTCATGAGTGGAGGTCAAGGGACCATTTTTCTGGAGTCAGCTCCCTCCTTGCACCTTTTCCATATGTTCCAAGGATCAAACTCAGGTCATCCAGTTTGAATGGCAAGCACCTTTGCCTGCTAAGTCTCCAAGCTGGCCTCCATTTAGTAGTTACAATAGTTCCTAAAATACACTATAGATGCATCAAGATAGAATTGCTTAGATTACATTTATGCATTTATCCAAATGAAACTGTATTATGTGTTGACTAATTTCTGAAACTCCAGGTGACTTATATGAGTATTGTATGTTAGTTTTAAAATAAATACGGCATATTACACATTTGTAATTATTACAAAATGTTATACATTTTATGATCAGAATTTATCATGGTAAATATTAATAATAAAAAAAAATCAATAAATTAGCTTCAAGAGAGGAAGATAATAACTTTGACCCCCCTGTGGTAATGGTTTGCTGCTCTGAACAGCACCACTGGATCATAAACTTAGGTAGCCTATAGCACAATATTATTCTACTAGGCTTTATTCAAACTGTATAGCTCTTACTTTTTGCATAACATAGAAATTAAAGATACTAGAATTACAACTTGCCTGCCTTAGTATTGCCACATATAAATGTTTATTTAGTGCTAATAATAGGTACTTCTATCTAAAGAAAAATTTCGAGATGTAAACATTGTTTTGTTACAACCCCTTAATTTCAACAAAATCTCCCTATCTTAATTTACTATTTCCAGTGAATTGTTTATATATATGCGCAATTTTATCTATTTCCAATCTTTTCCATGAATTGATTATTTCCACATAAACTGTTTACCTTAATATTTCCATAGGTTTCAAGTTTTTGTATACTACAATTGTATATTTGAAAGCTTTTATTCCCAGAGGGTTTCATGCTGTCCTCAGTTCAGAACAGATGACTCTGTCCCACTCAGAAAAAGCCAACTGCCTCAGGACATGACATTCAACCTGGAGGTGAGATGGTATGCCATGAACGCTCACTACTACAGCACAGGACTGGGATTGCTGCGGCATGAATCAAACCATGCATCACCAAGGACCCCAGTCCTTCCTCCTGTCCTCATTTCCCATCACATCAGACCACACCTGATTTACTGCACATTGGACACTTTCACAAGTAATTTGCACACTTACTTCTCTAGGCTTAGCAATGCAAGGGACATTCTCACTGAGGGGATGTTGAGCCCTTGCTTATGCTGTTAAGCCATCTGATTTGGTGTTACCTCTATAGTTAGAGAATGGAAGATGACGGAAAATGCCTCAGTTCCAACATTCCCTTTAGATCAGCTGGAGTTTGGGAAGGATAAGGGCAACAGATTGTTAGGAGGCAGCATGAAGAAGTGGGGGAGACATCTAGTCTCCTGGAAGTCCTTGGTGTGTGGTTTCAGGAAAAGAAAGCAGGCACCTTTTCATAGGGCAGCATGGGGAGCTGGCTCCCCAGAGAATGGCCTGAAGATGATGTGAGGAGGCCATGCTGAAATGGCTTGTGTGGAAGATGGGTGCACTGCCAGCAGTCCTGGCACTCCCTGGGGTGCAACAGGGAAGTCTGAGCATCACATCATCACAAAGTAAACTAAATACACAAGTGAATGCAGCCAAAGCATTCTTCTAATTCCAGTGATTTATTCACAATAGTGAAGACCAACCTTTTCTCAGCATTTTAAAATTTCAGGCAAGGTTTTAAGCATCTCTCATTTATTAGCATCTTATCAGACTTGTTATTGTTTTGAGAAGGGAAGCCCAAGATGACCTCGGAACTCACTAGGTAACCCAGGCTGGCCTTGTTCTTGTGACGGTGTCCTGACCAGCTACCATCTTACATTTATTTTATTTGTCAAATGAAACCATGGGGTCCACAGAAATTTAACAACTTTCAGTTCCAATGCTATTTAACTTAGTTCAAGGGCAATCTGGTCCTTTTGTTAGGACTCTTAGTCCAAAGGAAATGCCACATCCCCACAAATTTTGCTCATTCATTCAACAGAGAAATTCAGTTTTGTAATACTTTGTTCTTTAGGATGGAAGCGTAAATCTGTTCTGCATAGGTGCCTGTTGCTAGGATGCCACTTAATGTTTCACAGGTTTGCCATGTTCAGGCTGTTACAACTGGCCCTTTCCAAAGGCCAGCCTTTAATGTCAGAAACCTGGTTCATTTCTGTGGAGAAAAAGCAATGAGATTTTTCACAGTAAGTGTCTCCATTTTTTAACAATAACCCTTAACTCTGAAATCACTTAATAAAGATATCTTAACCATCTAAAAGTAAAATGAAGAGTAATCAATTATTAAAATGCAGTCATAGCCACATCTTGTGATGCGGGCCTCTAATCTTAGCTACTTGGGATGCTGAGGCAGGAGGATCACATGTTCACAGCCTGCCTGATCTACATGGTGAATTCAAGGACAGTCTTAAAAATGAATACAGGGCTAAGGCTATATTTCAGTGGAAGAGCACTTTCTTGGCATGTATGACTCTAGGCTCAATCCCCAGTACCTCCAAAAATGCCACCATAAGGAAGTACTAAATGAAAAAATTTATTGTTTTAACTTTATTGTTTAATTATTTTATGACGACAAAAACTGTTTTACGCTATCTGGATGATGATTGCACCAGCCCACTTAATGCATGTTAAAGAAAATGTGGAAACAAAACATTTATTGAAATCACCCTTTGGGTAGAGTATGTGCTTGATTACATGATCCAACCAGGTTCAATAAATAATAAATGAGCTGAGCTGAGGTCCATTAGAAACTTGGAAGCATGGTGGTCAGGTTTATAGCTCATTCTCCTCCCAGAAATCATCCATTGTGATGGAGCCTTCCAGAACCTCTTCAGGACCTGAATCAGGACATTCCTCTTGGTGCCATCTTCTGTAGAGTCTGTGTGGTGTGTCATAGTGGATTGGAAGAGCAACTGATTGAATGGTATTTGAGAAATTAAATGTTTTTAAAACAGACTTAATTCACTTAATTTTTCTCGTATAAAAACCCTAGGTAGTAGCCACAACTGGAGCCTGGGTTCTCTGCACAGAGACTCTGGTGTGGGTTTTCACAAGCTGATCAGTGAATTCCTGATAGGGAGACTTGGTGGATACTGTCTCTTTCCAGAGGTCAGGGGTCAAATAGCTGTAGGTCTTAGAGATGTTATCAAAGGTGACCTTGACGAAGTTGCCCAGGGTGGCAGTGCAGCCCCTGGCTGATGTATAACAGTCATCAATAGAAATTAAATTTTACAAAGGTGTGGGTCCACACCGTCCACACTCTACTGAGGGCAAGTGCAACAGAGCAAAGACCACTCCAGGAGTGCGCCAGAGGGCAGAACTCAACTTTACTTTTTAGCAGGCTGTATATATACACATAATCACCCAATAACATGAAAGGGCACCCATTGTGGACCAATGGGAGCAAAGGTCATGCTGATCATGTACTTACATCTAGCATTGGGGATCATGCACTGATCATGCACCAGTCATGAGGAGGCAGACCAATTAAAGGACAGAGGAAGCATGACAAACTCTCAGGCTATCTGTGGGGAAAGGTGTGGAAGGAGGTGAGGCCATGGCAGGTGTGCCATGATATGGAAACGGGCCTGAGCTATGAAATGGCACTGGCAGGTCTAGAATTTGGCCTACAAGTTCCCCTTTTTCTTTTATAAAAGCAACAATAGTTAGATGGAAGAGCATAAAACCCACCCTGAACACATAACATGCTTGGGCTGGGCTAAGGGTCTTGACCCTCCAACCATGTCAAAGCCAAATGTGTCCAGGCGGTAGCCTGCAGGGATAACTGTTCGTGAATGACTTCTGCCAACACTGCTATTTGTTGGCACTGATCCCTAATCCAAACACATAGTGCTCTAACACAGTAAAGCAGAATTATAATAGCCAATACCATTGCACTCCAAAACAGGGCCCTGAGGGGTTTACTGAACCATGAACCAATGGATTGCAAATATCCTAGAAAATCCTGCATCAAAGAGGGTAAAGGATTGATGTCAACTCAAGTATTATTAACACTGGAAGCTCTATCAGTGATACGTGCTGTAAGGTGAACCATCCTTTTGTCCTACATACCCCAGTCATATTGTGACTGATTATGGGTTTCATTAAGCAGAGCTACCCGCAGTATTAAAGGAATCATTGGCAACCAAGGAAGGAGTAACACAGACATGGGTGAATCAAACATCACAAGGAAGACCCATCATATGCAATATAGCCTCAGGGATAAAAGCATGAATGTCCAGCTGAGTCTGGAGGTTGGCTATGCCTAGTCTGACATGTTCTATGGAGTAGGCTGCTGAAGAAAATCTCTCCAAAGTAAATGCTGACAGATTGTTGAGTGCCAAGGCTTGAGCTGCCTGGTTAGTCAAGACCATCCCATCATTAACAGTGGAAATTAGCAGAGCAATCAAGGAACTAATGTCAAGAATCAGTAGGCCCAGTGCTCTCTTGGCACATGTCATCATTCTTGTCGGGAGGAGTCCTGCATCAGACTGATAGTCATCTGTCATAGTGACAGGGACCCATATGATGGGCGGTGTTCCTATAAAGAAAACATATTGCCCCTCCTTGAGGGCTAGGTTAGTGAGACAGTTGGTAATATTAACAGGTGTGACTCAATGATGGGAGTCAGTTGTAATAAGGAAACCAAAACCAGGGGGCGTGCATGCAGTAAATGGAGGACAGGTTGTAGCATTGGAGGAATTGCTTCTTAAGGTGCAACTAAAATTATAGCTATTGTGAAAGCTCTGTTATGCATGAACTATTTTTAGTAACATTGTCAGCAGATACACTGTCAAATTGGTATCTAAGGGAGAGTACAGATGTGTTGAGCACAAGGAGAAAGGGTCTCCAGTCAATACGCCCAGGCCCGAAAGAGGAATATAGGTTATTTTTCAGGAGTGCTTGGATCCAAGTGGGCTGAGGATAGGTGCTAGTAGTTTGGTGGTACCAAGACCAATATGTATATTTGGGGACCAGTAAGAGGGAATAGAGTAGTATGCTGAGCCCAACAGACCTGGGGATCCCATCAGCCAATGTACTAGGGTTGTCCGGCAATTGCACCAGCCCCCAAGCCAAGAGGAGTTCCCTGGAGCTGGATTAGTCTCCCAGCAAGTGGGAACACGTGGGGGAGTGCAGACTTATAGAATCTGAAAGTGTTAGTTAGGGGGCTGAAAGATGTAATGTGAACCAGATCCTTCCAATTAGCATGAAACACCTCCTGGGGTCCCAGGGGTGGGCATAGGCCCCGTGGGTCCCCAGTGAAATTAGGTGACATCCACCAGAAGGCTGCCCCAGGCTGGAGCTGGAGGCAGAGATTCGACAGTGTAAAGTTGTAAGAGGACTCTGCCAGTGGGCAGGCCCCAGTAGGGGGGGTACAGGGATTCGTTGCAAGAAATGGGCTGTGGTATGACATTCCAGCTGTGGGGACCTAAAGGCCCCACCTTGCATAGTTCCAAAAGGAAGTTACTGGGGGCATGGCCTGTCTTGCTTTGAAAGTCTGAAGAATACTTTCGCACTGCTGAGGAGTGCACGATCAGCGCATGACCATCCTTAAGATACACCCTCGCACGGGGTGGGGGGAGTTTCCAGGTGCCTTTATAAGCTCTGTAATACCTGTAATAAATGAGTCCCTGCTTGACTAGATTCCCCATTGCGTCTGAGTGTCCCTGGTACTGTGGGCTGGCGAACGGCGTGCTTACTCATCCCCAATCTTCACTGTCCGGAGGGTCGCTGGTTCAAACCCCCGGCACCCAGCCATATGGCCAAATGGTAACAGTGTTGGGAATATATCTCCAGAGAACATAGGCATTGGTCTGTGAAGGTAGCAGAGTCAAGCAAGTGAGTCCCATGAGGACAGTATAGATACCTCAGTCACACTTACCTGTTGGGTGTGAAGCTTCAGTCTGTACCTAGTCTGTCTTTTTTCTTTTGGCTTTTTGAGGGCTGATGGTGAGTTTTTGAAGCTGTTTTTGGAGCCACCAGAGGTTCCGTTGATCTTTCGAGACATCCTGGGAGGGTCCATGTCCTGGATAGCAGCAAGAGGGGGGTTGCCTGGCCAGGTCAGTCTCCTTAAATTTAGGGCAGCTTCTCAGTCAGCCATTAAACTGAGGGAGCCTGACGATCAGGACTTGTCATAATATCAGAATCCAAATCCAGGTGTAAAGGAACATCACCATCAGTATCTCTTGTATCAGTGTCATAAAACCAGTGAACTAATCTGACTGGGATCCAGACAGGTGGAGAGTGGTCCTGTGGGAAAACACAAGCAAATCCTTGACCCATGGTGAGCAGGGGATCAGGCCCTCTCCATAGACCTAACAGTGGGTCTTTCCAGCACACTAGGATGGGTGGGGCCTACTGCACTTCCCTCCAGTGTCAAACTACCACAGGTTGGGGATTTTTTTTTCTTGTGAGCTAGCAGGAAGGTTAACTATGTTTAGTATAAAGAGGGCCAGAGACAGCTGTGCCTGAGGGGGGAGATTATTTTGAGTTTTTTGTAACTGTTGTTGGGCCCTTTCAATAATTCCTTGACCTTGGGGATTATATGGTATCCCAGTCACATGATTAATGTGCCATATTTGACAATACTGAGAATAGGCCTGACTGGTTGAAGTGGGGACATTGTTTTAATTTGTGTTGATTTTCCCATGATGGCAAAGTACTCTAAGACATTTCTTAAGGTCTTTGGTTGTTTCTCCAGTATGAGCTGTGGCCCATATAAATTTGGAATAGGTGCCTGTGGCCCATATGAACTTGGAATAGGTATCTATGGTTATGAAAATGATTTTTGTCTCCCAAAAGGGAGGTAGTGGGTAACATCCATTTGCCAAATGACATTGGACTTGAGACCTCTGGGATTGACTCCTGCCAGTTGAAGGCCAGGGCACAGCACAAAGGATTGGCAATTTTTACATGTTCTTACCATGATGGCAAGTTGATCCTTGGGAATCTGAGGACACAGCACCTGAAGACCCTTATGATTAATAAGCATGAGTAATTGGAGGTCTCCAGAAGAAGGAGGAGGGGACAGAATGGCCAAAGAGGCCTGCAGCAGCCTGCCTGATGCCAAAGCATCTGCAGAGGCATTGCCATCATTAATAAACCCTGGTATATTTTAGTGACCTCAGACATGTTGGATAAAGAGGGGGTGAGAGCACCCAAGAAGGAGTGAACTAAGCTGTAGCATCAACACAGAAATAGGGTTTGGAGTCTTGTGCATGTGGTAACCCAGGGATGAGGTTGACAGCTATCCGTGAAAATACTAAGAGAGTCAGGGACAGCCCATAGGGCCAAAATAACAGCGTATAACTGCTTGGTTTGCAGTAAGCCAATAATTGGTTCAAAAATCTGCCACGAGGGCTCCTGGGCCCCCAAGGCAAATATAATCACTGCAACACCAGAGGCACCACCATCAGTGAAGACGTTGTATCTGTCTACCAAGGGTCTGTGGGCAAAAAGTTTGAAGGGAGACCAAAGCAGCCTAGGAAGACTAGCAGCCCATTGGGTATTTGGGTAACGGTTGTCAGTCTGTCCTAAATAATCTAGGAGGACCAGAGCAATTCGGGCATGATGTTGGAATAGCCAGGACAGGTCCTTTTCTCTAAAAGGAAAGATAATAGTGTCTGGCTCTTTTCCCAGTACTTCCTTAACCCTAGTGCAGCCTGCCAATATTAAGTCGGCCAGTTGATCCAATTCCAACAGGGATCAGGGTGCCCCAGCAATAGGTGTATGGAGCCATTCTAGGATCTGTTTACCCTGCAAGAGAACCTCTACAGATGTAGGGAGAGTGTTAAAATTAAAAGCTGAATTTGGAGATGAGGGTCATAGCGACCAGTCTGAGTATGTTGTAAGTGGATTAGAGTTTTGCTATGGCTTTTTTAGCCTCAGAGGAGAGTTCTTAGGAAATTCCCAGGAGGGCATGTGAAGTAAGAAGTTTGTACAGAGGCACCAATTCACTGGTAGTGATATTAAGCCAAGGACATAGCCAGTTAATGTCACCCCCAAAGGCCTGGAGGCCCACAACCATGAGGGGATAAGAGAGGAAGATAGTGGGTTTCATGGGCCTGAGATTGTTTAAATGGATTTCTGTGCCCAGGAAATGAAGGGGGTAGACTGTTTGGATCTTGTCCGTGGCCACAGATAGGCCATGAGCACTAAGGCCCTTAATTAGAAGGGGGAGATTTTGGTCGTGTAATTCTGGAGTGTCCAGAAGAAACATGAGGTCATCCATATAGTGATAGACCTCTACATCCCCCTGGAGAGCAGGGCAAATGTGCCTGATGGCATGTGACATAGCTTCTTGACACATGGTAGGAATATTTACCATGCTTTGGGACAGACATCTCTACTCGAACCTAGGAGAGGGGCCTGTGTTATTGGGTACAGGAACAGAAAAGGTAAAGCATTTTTTATCCCTGAGGTGTAATGGAATGGTAAAAAAGCAGTCCTTGAGATCTAAAATAATAATAGACTTATCATGGGTCTATAAGCCATGGATGGTATCCTTCTCTGGGGAGTTCCCCAAATAACCATGGAAGCATTAATTGCTCTAAGGTCCTAAAGTAGGCGCCATTTTCCTGACTTCTTTTTGATGGGGAAAATGGGCATGTTTCATGAGCTTCGGGAGGTTTGCAGGTGTCCCAGCATCAGCTGTTGCTGGACCAGGTCCTGGATAGCTGCGAGTTTGTCCCCATGAAGTGGCCATTGATCAACACAAATGGGCTCCTCTGAGCGCCATTCAAGGGCTGGGGTCCTGTACACATCAATGGCCATTAGAATTGGGGGTCATCATCTTTATGGGCATGCCTCAGATTTTTGTCCTCCTCCCGAATCCAATCATACAATGCCCTATCATCCTTGGTAATGACTATGCCCATTTGGCTCTGAATATCTCGCCTCAAGAGGTTTATTGACAAGTCTTCAGCCACCAGGGGCTTACATTTTACTGTGTTACCATCAGGGTCCTCCCATGTTACCCAATCTCTACATTGCCAAGTCTTCTGGACCCAATCAGGGTGGGACCCAGTATCAGGAGCCAAGTAGAGGGGACCTCTGCTCTTCTAAGGATGTTTTTGTCAACCTCGGTGTCCAAAAGACATTTAAACTGCTTGCCATTGAAGGTTAGGGCTATTTTGGGTCTTATGTCTTCCTCCAGTGGAATGGTCCAATGATCCCTGGCAGTGTGGGGTTTGGTCCCCGTATAGCCAGGCAACCCCCCTTTTGTGACGGGGCTGGTGGTTGCCCCTCAGTTAGTTTAAAGGCTTGCCATCAAGGTCATATTTGGATCAGCATCTTCCAATGGAATCCCTTTTTGCATCTTGGGCATTTGAAGGGGGGTGGTTTGGACACCCCAGGGTGGGGATTATTTGGGGCCTCAGGGCACTGTTTTGCCCAAAGCCCCTTTTTTTGTACTTAAAACAGATTTGGTCTTCCCTGGCTACAAGGGTCATGACTGTCATGGCCTTTGTCAGGGCAGTTGCCTGGACCTCTGCCATATGGGTGGAGGTCCCAGTATTCTGAGTGGCTAGCAGTCAGTCCCCTATCTCACTGTTTTGGAGCCCAGCAGAAGCCATCTTACATTCTTTTGTCATGTGTTCCCAGACAACAACTTTAAAAAGTTCATCCTGTGCTGATGGATCGGCCGTATGTCTTTTGAAGGCTGAAGACCCTATCTACAAATTCAGCAAAGGATTCTGAAGACCTTTGTTTCATCTGGGTAATGGGGTAACTCCATACTCTTTTGGAGGCACTCTACAGTCCCAGGCATGAAGAGCACAGTGTCGGAGTTGATCAAAATATTCTGGCAAGCCCTGGGACTGAATGGCTGGACTGCTGAATGTCCCGCCCCCTAATAGGGCATCCAAAGTTATCAGGACATTATTGTTATCATTTTGGGGGGCCTGTTGATCACACTCATCCTGGAATAGGTCAGCCCATTGTAAGTACAGCGGTCCTGGAAGGCAGGCTCTTGCTATGTCTTTCCAGTCCGAAGGTGTGTTAAGCCAGACTGAGAGATCATGAAGAATACCCTTTGTCCAATAGCCTGTACCCCATCCTCCTTAATTGCTTTCCTGAATTCAGTCAGTATCTGTGGGGAGTGAGGATACCATGGCAAGGGGCACTGAGGTCTAGTAACCAGATTAACAGGGAAAGCCTGAATCTGCGGAGCACAACCTAGGCAGAGCATGCTAGTCTCGCCTCAGGGAGATAGCCCATCCACAATCCCTTTGGTCGCACAGAAGCCAGGAACAATCATTGGTCAGTCCTCCAGGAGGAGGTCCATATGGTGGTAAGGCAGGGTATGTAGAAAGCCCGAGGTGGGGTCTGTAGGAAGCTCCTCCTCCCAAGTTGCATAGGACTCGAGGTTTGGTACAGTGACATTTCCTGCCTTGGCATCAGAATAAGGTGGCTCTCTAGTCCAACACTTCCTCCCTGATTGGTTTTGTTGAGTCCTAGCAAGGTCCTGGACAGCCGGACCCTTCGTGGCCAGAGCTGCCATCTTAGCGGTCTCCCAGGACTTGGCCTGTTCCTTGTCCTTTTCCCTAGCCAACATGGTATAAAGGGAAGAGTCCCTAGCAGGACATTCGCAAGTTACCCTGCCAAGCATTACTGGATAGTAGCTATGGTAGGATAGAACTGGAAAGAGAAAGTACAGCCCTAGTGTACTTCTGCTTTTTTGGCAAGCATCAGGATGGGAGCCCACATGTCCTGGTCAAAGATTTGGGAGTCATCTAGCCAAGGGGTGAGCTCAGTAATAGTTTTCCAAACATCTTGAGCCTGAGATTTGCTGACCTGGATTCCCCAGGACTCCAGTAGTGCATGGAGGTAATTTATCTGAGGGTTAGCCTGCAGTTAGGAAGTTACCTATCATGGGGAGCAAAGACCACTCCAGGAGCAGTCAGAGGGCAGAACTCAACTTTATTTTTTAGCAGGCTGTATATATACACATAATCATCCAATAATGTAAAGGCACTCATTGTGGACTAACGGTAGCAAAGGTCATGCTTATCACAGCTTACATTTAGCATTGGGGATCATGCGCTGATCACAGAGCCAGTCATGAAGAGGTAGACCAATCAAAGCACAGTGGAAGCATGATGCACTCTCAGGCCATGTGGGGAAAGGTGTGGAAGGAAGTGTGGCTATGGGGGCGGGGGGCGCACCATGTTGATGATGCAGTTTAAATTCTGATACAGGAAACAGGCCTAAGCTATGAAATGGCCCTGGAAGAGTTAGAATTTGGCCTACACTAAGGAAAAGATTCAGAGGAAAGCAAAATTAGAAAAGTAAAAATTTTAACAAATTTATAAATATTTTTCTTAAACTTTATTGAGAATATCACACATGCATGTAAGGTGTTTTGATCAAATCCATGCCCACTCCCTCTCCTCCACTTCTGAAGAGGTAACCCTAAAATCTTTTAAGGACTAGATACAAGCTCCCAAATACTTTTGATATTTTTGGCCTTTGGGATAGAGTATGTTGTTAATAGGCTCAAGGACATGTTGCCTTTTAGCACAGAAACTGGATACATTTCTTTGGAGTATTTTTACCCTTACTGCCTGGCCATTTCCTACCTCTTATTCATATTATGCCATCCTCTGAACGGGTTACCCAAATTGCCAATAGGCAATAGGGACGCAGACTACTCTGGCTTCTTCCATGTTGAACAGGAAACCAGGTGAGGCAATTGGAGTACTCCTTAAGTGGGTCTATCTATAGTTATACAATACTGTACTCGGTATAAACCCTATAAGACATAAAATTAAATGAGGTTTTAAACTTTAAAAAAGATCTCCATTTCATTATTAAAATACACAGTTTGATACAGAAAAATTCATTTTTAATACAATTGACACTAAGATGCACAAGGCATTTCTAATCTCTATATATCTAATTATTGCTAGTCACAGTCTGTGGGGTCTCTCCCTCTCCTCGTGGGTTGTTGGCCACTGGTCCATGAGGACAGGGGGAGCAGAAGTGACGAGTGGGGTCAGGACGGCCAGTGAGCACTGATGGAAGAAAGCCCTTCCGGGGAGGCATGTTCAACGATGCAAACAGCTCCAGACTCAGTGAGACAGCTCTAGATTCAGTGAAACAGATTCATTTATTCAGTGGGAGAACTGGGGAAAATATAGTGTGGAGGCAGTAGCCAAAAGCCTCAGCTGATAGGTGCTCACAGTATGCTTTATTTACATGTGGCAGTGGGCTCCTATCATCTGACTACTGGGCAATGCCTGATTATCACATAGAAAAAACCTGGGGGTATTTTTTACTCCAGGTAACTATGCCAAAGGTCATGTTCCAAATAAGGTCAGG
>NW_008333774.1:529112-529450 GCF_000622305.1 Nannospalax galili
GCGTTTCTCATCTCCATATATTTGATTATTACTAGTCACAGTTGGTTATTTTCTGAGCTCCTTGGCATCTGAGCATGGATACAAAGTCATCACGTAGATTTCAGTGGTAATGTTTTTCACATCTACTAGTTATTAAGGAACAAATTTTCACGCTTTGAAGAATTATTATTATTATTATTATTATTATTATTACACCCACTTCCCAGGTAGCACCCTCCCATAGCCTCCCTCCCCCGACTAGAGCCCATATACTCTGATATGCCTGCTACTGTCTGCTGTGTTGTTGGCACCCCCAGCCATTCCCCACTACTTGCCCTTCTGGTGAATCTAGTTAGCTT
>NW_008333774.1:529777-530456 GCF_000622305.1 Nannospalax galili
AATCTTTGGTTATACTTCCCTTTTGGGTGTTTAAGGCCATACAATTGGACCAGATAAACCGATTTATTTTTACTCTTAAGTTTGTTTAAGGATCTGTTCCTAAGGGGTCACATGGGCTTGGGAGCAGCCTCTGGCTCCTTTGTTTTACCAGTTCCGCCTATGTGAAGATAAGTCAAAGGTCCTGCTTGACCATGGTTGGCTTCACTTGGAAGCATGGAGGAAATGATTCCTCTGTGTTGACCCTCCTCTTTATAGACTGAACACTAGTTTAAGTCCATCTGGTGGGGTTTCCTCAGCCTGCTTGATCAAGAGCACAGGTGACTTACCACCATTATAGGACATTTTGAGAGATGCTCGTAGTCCCCTGGAACTAGTTGACCTAGGAGAGCAAGGAGCAAAAAGTGTCCTTTATTTCCCTCTGACCAAATTATTATAGGCCTCAAATATGTCTGTTAAACAGCCAGGGTTAATTCCACCAGTCTGGTATTTTTAATTACTGTGTGTCATGTAGATAACCTTGAGAAAAGACTAATTGTTCTCAGATAAACCTTACCTAGACATATATTTCTTGATCTGCTATGTATAATTTAACAGGAGGTTGTAGGAGTAATATGGTTCCCTCTGGTTTTCAAAACTAGCTAGGCATTATTTATCTCTCACATTGTCTCACCCCTCCATC
>NW_008333774.1:530851-531380 GCF_000622305.1 Nannospalax galili
AAAAGAGCAGAAACAAACATGGATGTACAAGTGTCTCTGCGATAGGATGAGTTCTTTGGGTATATGCCAAGGAGTGGTATAACTGGGTTAAATGGTAGGTTCATCTGTAGTTTGTTAAGGGTTCTCCACACTGCTTTCCATAGGGATTGAACCAGGTTGAAGCCCCACCAGCAGTGCATGAGTGTTCCCTTTCCCCAAATCCCCTCCATCATTTGGTATCATTTGTTTTCTTGATCTTATCCAGTCTGACTGTGGTAAGGTGAAATCTTAAAGTGGTTTTAATTTGCATTTCCCTCATTATTAGTGATATTGAACATCTTTTAAGATGTTTCATATCCATCTTTACTTATTCTTTTGAGAACTCTCTGTTCAGCTCCTTAGCCCATCTTGTAATTCGGTTGCTTCTTGTCTTGGTTCTCTGTTTTTTTGAGTTCATTATAAATTCTTGTTCTTAAACCTCTGTTGGATGTGTTGCTGGTGAAGATTTTCTCCCATTCTGTGGGTTGTTTGTTTGTTTCCTTGGTTGTCT
>NW_008333774.1:531405-532709 GCF_000622305.1 Nannospalax galili
AGAAGCTTTTTAGTTTAATGAGGTCCCACTTGTTAATTCTTGCCCTTGTTTCCTGGGCTATTGGTGTCCGGTTTAGAAAGTCCTTTCCTACACCTATATCTTGTAGGTTTTCCCCAACGTTTTCTTCTAAGAGTTTCAGAGTTTCGGGCTTTACATTGAGGTCTTTGAGCCATTTGGAATTGACTTTTGTGCAGGGTAAAAGGAAGGGGTTTAGTTTCATTCTTCTACAAGTGGAGATCCAGTTTTGCTGGCACCATTTGCTGAACATGCTGTCTTTCCTCCAGTTAATGTTCTTGGCCCCTTTGTCAAATATCAGGTGGCTGAAATTTCATTTACTCATATTTGGGTCTTCAATTTTGTTCCATTGATCTATGGCTCTATTTTTGTGCCAGTACCATGTTGTTTTTATGACTATAGCCCTGTAATACAGCTTGAGATCTGGGATAGTATCCACCACCACCCCCTGCCCCAGCATTGCTCTTGGTCCTCAAGGTTGTTTTGGCTATCTGGGGTCTCTTGTGCTTTCATCTGAATCATGGGGATTTTGATTGGCATTGTATTGAATCTATATATGACTCTTGGTAGGATGGTCATTTTCACAATATTAATTCTTCCAATCCATGAGCATGGGAGGTCCTTCCATCTTCTGATGTCTTCCTCAATTTCTTTCTTTAAAGAGTTAAAATTTTCATTGTAGAGCTCTTTAATGTCTTTGGTCAGGTTTATTCTGAGATTTTTTTTTTTGCAGCTATTGTTAATGGGAGTGTTTCCATGTACTCTTTCTCTGATTGCTTGTTATTGGTATATAGTAAGGTTACAGACTTTTGTAGGTTTTGTAACCTGCCACTTTACTGAACGAGTTAATAATTTCTAGGAGTTTTCGGGTGGAATTTTTGGTGTCCCTTAGGTATAATATCATATCATCTGCAAAAAGAGATAATTTGATCTCTTCATTTCCAATTATTACTCCTTTAATTTCTTGCTCTTGTCTCACTGCTCTTGCAAGATTTTCAAGCACTATGTTAAAGAGAAGTGGAGATCGTGGACAGCCTTGTCTGGTTCCTGATTTCAGTGGGAATGCTTCCAGTTTTTCTCCATTTAGAATGATACGAGTTTAATTATGTTGAGGTATGATCCCTACAATCCAATTCCTTCTAGGTCTTTGAACATAAATGCATGTTGAGTTTTGTCAAAGGCCTTCTCTGCATCTTTTGAGATGATCATGTGGTTATTGTCTTTGAGCCCATTTATATGATTTATGATGTTTATTGACTTATGTATATTGAACCATCCCTGCATCTCTG
>NW_008333774.1:532974-533626 GCF_000622305.1 Nannospalax galili
CTGATCCTGGGCTTTTTTTCATCGGGAGGTTTTGTATTACTGTTTCTTTTTTTGTGTGTGTTATGGGTCTGTTTAAGCTGTTAATCTCTTCCTGGTTTAGTTTTGGTGGTTCCCATGCCTTTAAATATCCGTCCATTTCCTTTAGGTTTTCAAATTTAGTAGCATACAGGTTTTTTAAGTATTCCCTTATAATGTTCTGTATCTTTCTGGTGTTTGTTGTGATGTTTCCCCTTTCATCTCTGATTCTGTTAATTGGGAGGTGCCCTTTCTTTCTTTCAGTTAACTGGGCTAGCAGTCTGTCAATTTTCTTTATCTTTTCAAAGAACCAGCTCTTGGAATTGTTGATTTTTTTGTATTGTTTTCTTCGTTTCAATTTCATTAATTTCTGCCCTGATTTTTGTTATTTCTTCTTGTCTGCTGGGTTTGGGTTTCGTTTGCTGTTGCTTTTCAAGTGTGTTGAGTTGCAATGTTCAGTCATTTATTTGTGTTGTTTCCAATTTTTTGATGTAGACTCTTTGAACTATAAACTTCCCTCTAAGGACTGCTTTCAGCGTGTCCCAGAGGTTTTGTTGTGGAGTATTGTCCTTTTCATTTAATTCCAGGAATACTTTTATTTCTTTCTTAATTTCTCTTTTGACCCATTCATCATTCA
>NW_008333774.1:533679-533943 GCF_000622305.1 Nannospalax galili
GTAAGCTTTATTGCATTGTGATCTGATAGAATGCATGGAATTATTTCAATCTTTTTGTATTTGCTGAGGTTTGTTTCATGCCCCAGTATATGATAGATTTTGGAGAAGGTTCCATAGGGTGCTGAGTAGAAAGTATGTCCTTTGGTGCTTGGGTGGAATACTCGGCAGATGTCTGTTAAGTCCATGTGATATATGGTGTTGTTTAATTCAGATGTCTGTCCTTTGGTGCTTGGGTGGAATACTCGGTAGATGTCTGTTAAGTCC
>NW_008333774.1:534066-534697 GCF_000622305.1 Nannospalax galili
GATTATTCCTTTGAGCAGAATGAAGTAGCCCTCTTTATGTCTTCTGATTAGTTTTAGTTTGAAGTCTATTTTGTCAAATATTAGAATTTCAATGTCTGTTTTTTTCTTAGTACCATTTGCTTGGTATAATTTTTTCAGTCCTTTCATCTTAAGGTAGTGTCTGTCCTTGAAAGTGTGATGAGTTTCTTGCAGACAACAAAAAGATAGGTTTTGTTTCTTAATCCATTTGCATAGTCTGGGTCTTTTGACTGGGGAGTTCAGTCCATTAATATTTAAAGTTATTAATGAAAGATGAGTATTGAATCCTGTCATTTTTATTTCTGTTTACATTCTTGATATAGCTGTCCTTTTCCACAGTTATACCTTCATTGAATTTCTTTCTTAAATCCCTTGGTTATATTCATTCCTTTCTCCATCTCTTTTTATTGCTTCCAGAACTCTCTGAAGGGCTGGTTTCGTGGACATGAATTCCTTCAGCCTATTCATGTCATGGAAGATTTTTTCCTTCCCCTTCGGCTATAATAGACATTTTGGGTGGGTATAGTAATTTGGGTTGGCATCTGTGGTCATTTAAAACTGGGAATACTTTGGTCCAGGCTCTTCTGGCTTTCATAGTTTACACGGAAAAGTC
>NW_008333774.1:534900-535282 GCF_000622305.1 Nannospalax galili
TGATTTTTTGAAATCTGGTCCATGCCATTATCTTGGGATTCTTCTCCTTCCTGTATGCCTATGATTCATAAGTTTGATCTTTTTATGGTATCACACAATTCCTGCATATTCCATTCTTGCGATTTCTTAAATTTTTCATAATCTTGGTTGAGTGGTCTAATTCGTCCACTTTATCTTCCAGTCTTGATACTCTGTTTTCCATTTTATTCATCCTATTAGTGAGGCTTTCTCCTGTTGTTTTGAATTGGCTTACTGAGTGTTTCACTTCCTTCTTCATTTCAGCCTGAGTATTTTTCAATATTTCCAACTCTTTTCTGAATTCATTCAGAAGTTTATCCCTATCTTCCTTCAGTTCTTTGATTTCATAGTTTGCATTGAAAAG
>NW_008333774.1:535567-544192 GCF_000622305.1 Nannospalax galili
GCATGAAAAGCTGGTTCCTCTAAGCTTCCGGTTCTCTCTTTTGATTTTATATTGGAGTGGCCAGATTGCTTTTATCTTCAGGAGTTCCCACAGAGGCCCATTCAGATGAGGGCCAGATGTTTTCAGGCTTTCTCTTAAGGTCTGGATCCCTCCAGGAAAGATTTTGGCCTCAGGAATTTGGGGGTTGGACTGGCCCAGGAAAGATGCTGGTCTAGGGCAGCTGGTGGCCAAGCCACCCAGAGATGAAAAGGCAGATGGGGCAGGAAGAGGCCCCAAGGATTCCTGGGGACTGCACTGAGGAGATAGGTTGGTCCCAGAGAAGGTCTGTGGATAGGATGCTCTTCTTTCTTTCTTAGTGGGACTTTTTGCTACTCTAACATTCCTCCCTCTTAAGAGGTAACCCTAAAATCTTTTAGGGATTAGATAAGAGCCAAATACTTTTAGATAAGTCCCAAATACTTTTGATGTTTTTGGCCTGGGAACACAGTATGTTCCTAAGAGGCCCAAGGACATTTTGACTTTGAGCCAAGAAATTGACTACTTTCCTTTGGGGTCTTTTTTTTTCTTTTATAAAAACTTTATTGAGACTTTCATACATGCATGTAAGATGTTTTGATCAAATCCATGCCTACTTCCTCCCCTTCAACATTCCCACCTCTGAAGAGGTAACCCTAAAATCTTTTAAGGATTAGATACAATCTCCCAAATACTATTGATATTTTTGGCCGTGGAGCAGAGTATGTTGCTAACAGGCCCAAGGACATTTTGACTTTTAGCCAAGCAACTGGTTACATTTCTTTGAGGTCTTTTTACCCTAACTGCCTAGCCAATTCCTATCCCCTATTCTTATGCCATCTTCTGAAGGGGTTACCCAAATTGCCAATAGGAATAGGGACACTGATCATTCTGGCTTCTTCCATGCTGAATAGGGATGCAGTGTGAAGCAACTGGAGTACACCTTCAGTGGGTCTACCTAAAAGACTCCCAATTTGCATAACTCTTGTCTCTAAGGGGAGAAGAAGTCCTTGAATCATGAATGGGGGATGTGAAGAAGTAAAGGCAAGAGGGCTTTTTTACTCTGACTGCCTAGCCTATTCCTACCTCCTATTCTTACCACACCATCCTCTGAAGAGGTTACCCAACTTGGGGTTAGGGAATGGGAGTAAGACCACTCTGGCTTCTTCCATGCTGAACATAGACACAGGGTGAGGCAATTGGGGTACCCCTTCAATAGGTCTACCTAAACGCTCCAACTTGCATAACACTTATCTGTAGTGAGAAAAGAAAGTCCTTTTGGGAAGGATTTATTTCGAAGTGCATTGGGGGAATGCATTAGTTGCCAGGGAAGTAACAGCATATTACTGGAGATATGACTTTACAAAACTAACATGTTTAAAACTTAGATGTTTTAAATAGTGTTAAATATTCATGTCTTTTGAAAGAATTCATGAAATATTTATTAATTCTTTCCAGAGAAACATAATGAATACTCTTTAATTTGGCACCCATAGAAAAGCAGAAATCACAAAATGTAGTCATTTTATTTATTTTTATTTATTTATTTGTGTTTTAAAGTAATTTTTTTAATTTAATAACCACATGATTAGAAGAAGTATTTCATTACATCTTTAACATATTCAGTAACAATTTTCAGAGCATAGATATATCTCTTTCAAAAGTGGCTGTAAATTTTTAGGTTCACAGTTGAATTAATACAGTTATACAATAGTGAACTCAGTATAAACCCTGCAAGACACAAAATTGAATGAGTTTTTACCCTTTAAAGAAGGTCTCCATTTCATTTTAAAATATGCTGTTTCCTTCATTTTTAATGCTACTAACACTAGATGTTTTCACGTGTCTTTAATCTCTATGTATCTGATTATTACTAGTCACAGGTTCAGGTACATCTGGTGGGGTCTCCATGGCCTCCTTGATGAAGAGGACAGGTGACTCACCACAGTTAATAGAACATTTTCAGAGATGCTCATAGTCCCCTGGAACTAAGTCAACCTAGGAGGGAAAGGAGCAAAAACTGTCCTTTATTTCCCTCTATCCAAATTAGAATAGGCCTCATAGTATGACTGTTAAACATCCAAGAAGGTTAGTTCTGCCAGTCTGGTACTTTTAATTACCATGTGCCATGTAGATAAAGCTTGGGCAAAGACCAAATGCTCTCAGATAAACCTTGCCTAGACATATATTCCATTCTTTGATCTGGTTGTATGTATAATTTGTCAGTAGGTTATTGGACTAATATGGTTCCCTCCCTCTGGTTTTTTAAAACCAACTAGGCATTATTGATCTCTCGCATTGTCTAACCCCTCTACCATGGTTTCCCCATTTAAGGTGCCCCCATTTCCCCCATTTCTCCCTTAATAATAGCCTTCTCCTATGTTGCCACCTCTCTTGAGTTCCTTTCCCTTCTATCCCCTAGGTTCCTTGTATAACCTTCCCTCCCCCTCCCCCTTCCCCTTAAAACAACCCCATTTTTATCCATATGCCCCTTATTAACACCTATTTACTACTGTTCTCTTTCAGATTCTTTCTTTTCCTTTACCTCCCTGGTTCCTTTTCATTATCCTGGTTCCTGTAGTTATGTCTGGATACATAATCACTTATCAGGATTTGATGCTAGGATCCACATATGAGGGAGAACATACGTCATTCGTTTTTCTGAGTCTGTGTTACTTAGTATAATAGTTTCTAGATCCATCCATTTACCTGCAAATTTCATTATTTCATCATTCTTTACTGTTGAGTAGAACTCCATTGTGTAAATATACCATATTTTCATTATCCACTCATCAGCTGAGGGACACAGGCTGATTCCATCTCTTAGCTATTGTGAAAAGAGCAGCAAGAAATGGATGTACAAGTGTCTCTGCAATAGGATGAGTTCTTTGCATATATGCCAAGGAGTGGTATAACTGGGTCAAATGGTAGGTTCATTTGTAGTTTTTTAAGAGTTCTCCATACTGCTCTCCATAGGGGTTGAACTAGTTTGCAGCCCCACCAGCAGTGGATGAGTGTTCCCCTTTCCCACATCCTCTCCAACATTTGGTATCATTTGTTCTCTTGATGAAATCTTAGTTTTACTTTGCATTTCCCTAATTACTAGTGATGTTAAATACCTTTTAAGATGCTTCTTAGCCATCTTTACTTCTTCTTTTGAGAACTCTTTGTTCAGCTCCTTAGCACATTTTTAATAGGGTTACTTCCTTTCTTGATTCTTTGTTTTCTCAGTTCATTATATACTCTGGATGTTAAAACTTTGTCAGATGTGTCGCTGGTGAAGATTTTGTCCCAGTCTGTGGGTTTCTCTTCACTTCCTTGGTTGCTTCTTTTGATGTACAGAAGCTTTTTAGTTTAATGAGGTCCCATTTGTTGATTCTTGACATTATTTCCTGGGAAGTTGATATCCAGTTTAGAAAATCCTTTTTTAACACATATTTTGTAGGGTATTGAAAATGTTTTCTTCTAACAGTTTCAGAGTTCCCGGATTCACATTGAGGTTTTGATCAATCTGGAGTTGACTTTTGTGCAAGGTGAAGGGGTTTAGTTTCATTCTTGCACAGGTGGAGATCCAGTTTTGCCAGCACCATTTGCTGAACATGCTGTCTTCCCTCCAGTGAATGTTCTTGGCCCCTTTGTCAAATATCAGGTGGCTGAAATTGCATGAACTCCTACTTGGGTGATATGATATTATATCTAAGAGATGCCACAACTTCTACCAGAAAACTCCTAGAAATTATCAACACATTCAGTAAAGTGAAAGTTACAAAATTGATGTACAAAAGTCTGTAGCCTTTCTATATACCAATAACAAGGAATCAGAAAGAGAGAGTACATGGAAATACTCCCCTTCACAATAGCTGCAAATAAATAAAATAAAATACATTGGAATAAACCTGACCAAAGACATTAATGACCTCTACAATGAAAATTTTAAATCCTTAAAGAGATTGAGAAAGACATCAGAAGGTGGAAGGACCTCCCATGCTCATAGATTGGAAGAATTAATATTGTGAAAATGACCATCCTACCAAAAGCCATTTATAGATTCAGTGCAACGCCAATCAAAATCCTCAGGACATTCATCACAGAATTGGAAAAAAACATGTTGAGATTCATATGGAAGCACAAAAGACCCTGGAGCACCAAAGCAACCCTGAGCACTAAGAGCAATGCTGGGGGGATTACTACACCAGATAATAAACTGTATTACAGAGCTATAGTCATAAAACAACCTGGTACTGGCACAGAAATAGACCCATAAATCAATGGAACAAATTTGAAAATGTAGTCATTTTGTATTTATGTTTTATGCATAAAATTACTGTGGAGCATGTTTTTCGCAGCCATGAGAACATCTTTATTCCTAAAGCTGTAGATAATGGGGTTGAGTGTGGGTGTCAGGATGGTGTAGAATATTGCCAAGAACTTATTCTGGCCCGGAGTGTGATATGATTGTGGTCTCATATATGTGAGAATAAATGGCCCATAGTACATTATGACCACAACCATGTGGAAGGAACAGGTGGAAAATGATTTTTTCCGTGTGCCTGATGATTGCATTTGGAGAACAGTCCGCAAAATTTGCATATAAGACAGAGTGATCATGAACAGAGGTATCAGCAGGAAAATAATGCCATTTACATGGAGTGCTTGTTCATAGTGTGATGTATCTACACAGGACAATTTCAACATGGCTGGGATTTCACAGAAAAAGTGATCAATGGCCCTAGAGTGACAGTAGGGAAAATGCAGGACAAGAGCTGTGTGAACTATGGAGTTGAAGATTCCCATGAGCCAGGATCCTCCAGCAATGAGCCCACTGGAGTTCTCCCTCATCAGCACAGGGTACCGAAGTGGGTGGCAGATGGCCACATAGCGATCATAAGACATGGCTGCCAGGAGAAAGCACTCACCACCTAACAAGGTGAGGGACAGAAATATCTGGAAGGCACAGCCTGCAAAGGAAATAGTTTTGCTGCCTGACAGAAAGTCAGCGATCATTTTAGGAACAATGTTGGAAATGTGCAGGATATCCATGAAGGAGAGATGGCTGAGCAGGAAGTACATTGGGGTATGCAGTCGAGGGTCCCTGCGGATTAGGAGGATCATGAGGGAATTTTCTATTATGCTCATAATAAAAATGAAAAATATCAATGAGAAAAAGACTAGACTTGTTTGTGAAGAAGAGAACAGTCCCAAAAGAATGAAGTCGCTGTTGAAAGTGTGATTGTCAAGTCCCATCATGATTCCTCCTGTTTTACATAAAATGACATAGTTAATTAGAAAAAATGGTTAAATTTAAGGCTCATTATACATAGATATAATAACTACATAATAAAATGATTTAATGTTATATTTTGTATTCAACATCAGGTGCTTTTAGAGTGGACATGTTGTTCAGGATAGGATAGACATTTATTTATTCAAATAAAATTGTGATATTTATTGTTTCCAATTGGCCTTTTTCTATATTTTAATTCTCATAATTGCAACTAATTCTCCTAGTTTTAATTGATTCCATATATTTTACATAAATCCAGTTATTTACAAATATGCCTTCCAAAGGATGCCCAGGTCTGCACAGCCTTTAAACCTCGTTACTCCACTGTACTTACTTCAGTTGGAATGCTGTGGTGGTTCTCTTGGTATACCTTAGGTTCCAGCCTGAGATCTGTATAACCATTAATTAATTATTAATTATTCCAGTTAAATCCAGCAGACTTTCCTGCTCTCTGTGCTTTGCTCCACCCTGACATTTTTGAACATCACTTTTCACCTTCTATCTTAGTAAATAATAAGCTCATGAGTTATGTTGATTGTTCGCTGTCATTATTCCACCCAAGTTTTAACCTCATCATAATTTGGTCTGTTCACAGGCAGAACCCAAAAGCCTAGAACAGAAACCAGCTTATATTATTTGCTGGGTCATATTTGTTGAGTTTGCAGGGAAAATAAGTTGACCATGCCAGAGAACAGACCCTTCCTATGATCCTGTGAGGAGTAGCTCCTCTGGTCATGCTCCAAGTCCTCCACAAAGCAGAAAAATAAATATTACCATGAGTCTGAAATTTCCTTAGTGAATTTTCTTTTAGATAACACATATGGTGAACAAAATAAGAGATGCCTAAGATTTTTCAGGGTAATAAGTAAAGAACAACATAGTAAAAGTTATCTATGTTCTGTAAGTTTTACCATCACCTTTGTTTTAAAGGAAAGGATACCAGCTGAATCTGTTTAAAATAAATAATGCATTTTGATAATATTTTTATTGATTCTTTGAGAATTTTATACAATGTGTTTTGATAATATTCCAACTCACTCCCCCATCTCCTCACAGACCCTCTCCACCTACCTATCCCCAACACCGTCATTAAGAATATATTTTAGTTTAATTTTAAACTTAAGAATTCAGCTATTGGGCCTGAAGACATGGCTCAGTGGTTAAGAGGACTTCCTGCTCTTGGAGAGGACCAGGGTTCAGTTCCCAGCACCTACATGGCAGCTCATGACTATCTGTAACTCTAGTTCCAGGGGATTCAACCCACTCTTCTGATCTCCAGAGGTATTGCAAGGCACAGTATACATAGATACATGCAGCCAAAACTTACTCATACACATGAAATAAAAATAAGGAGATTTTTAATATGTAGCTGGAATTTGTTAATTCTATTGTTTCTTTAGATTGCAGTTATGCAAACCTTGTATAAACAGATGGTGTTTTTCATCATCTAGCTTCAAATATTCCTAATGCTAGTGTTGGATAAGGCTATAACACACAACTCACACATCTGTTTTTTCTGCAACATTAGAGTTAATCAGAGAATATGCTTTCCTCATACTTTAAAGTGGTAATTTTTCAGAAAATATTTGAATCTGTGATTTCTAAGAAAGTCTTATACTTTCTGAGAATCCTCTCTCTTTATAAATATGCAAGGATTTATTATTACACGAAAATAATCAGTATGTTGAATATAAAACAGTCATTGTGGATTATTCTCCACATAATGTATTTGAACTTAAAATGGCCCCTTCAAGGAAAAATGGACTCCAGTTATAGAGAAAAGAAACAATAATGTCAGGATGGACTGTGTAGAGGATTCTGTGCTAAGACATTTAATACAGTAGAAGGAATATCCCACAATTATTTTTCCATACTTACTGTCACACTTCTTTCAAATGACTGCAATTAAGCATCACTGTGTGTATAAGAGACAGCCAGAAACACATATAGACAGAGACAGACAGAGATTCTCACCATATCAAAATCCTTTGCCATGGAAAATTATTTAGGGTCTTTGACTTCTATTGTCCATTAACACAACAAGTTTGCACAAGTACCTGAATTGATTTCTATCTATGAAGCTATGTGGGTCCCGCTGTGCAGGATTCACTTGGTGAATCAGGCTGTACATAGATCATTAATGAGCAAATACTCCCCTAAGTTCAGCCCTGCTTTGAAAAACTTTTCTAATTTCAATTCAGGAATAGCTCAGACTCTTACTAGACCCTTATCTCATAGACATTATATGCTTTAGTCCTTTCTACTACTTGGTTTTATTTTTATTTTGTTTGCTTGTTTACTGTTGTATCTTTGCACACACAATTGCACACATGATATGTATGTGCATGGACATGCATGCCACAATTCATGAGTGGAGGTCGAGGGACTACTTTCCTGGAGACAGCTCTCTTCTTCCACCTTTTACAAATGTTCCAGAGATCAAACTCGGGTCATCAGGTTTGAATGACAAGCACCTTTGCCTGCTAAGTCTCCTAGCTGGCCTCCATTTAGTAGTTACAATAGTTCTGAAAATATACTATAGATGCATCAAGATAGAATTGCTTAGATTACAGTTATGCATTTATCCAAATGAAATTTTATTATTGTGTTGAACTAATTTCTGAAAGTCCAGGTGACTTATAAGAGTATAGTTAATTAGTTTTAAAATAAATATGGCATATTACACATTTGTAATTATTACAGAATATTATACATTTTATGATCAGAATTTATAGTAGTAAATATTAATAATAAAATATCACTAAATTAGCTTCAAGGGAGGAAGAGAGTAACTCTGAACCCCCTGTGGTAGTGGTTTGCTGTTCTGAACAGTTCCATTGGATCATAACCTTGGGTACCCTATAGCATAATATTATTCTACTAGGCTTTATTCAAACTGTGTAGCTCTCATTTTTGCATAACAGAAATTAGAGATACTACAATTACAACTTTCCTGCCTCTAGTTTCTCTACATATAAATGTTTATTTAGTGCCGATAATAGGCACTTCTTTCTAGAGCAAAATTTTGAGATGTAAACATTATTTTGTTCCAACCCCTTAATTTTAAAAATTTATCTATCTTATTTTACTATTTCCACTGAATTATTTATATATGCACAATTTTATCTATTTCCAATCTTTTCCTGAGTTGACTATTTCCACATAAACTGTCTGCCTTAATAGTTCCATAGCTTTCAAGGTTTTATATTCTACAATTGTACATTTGAAATCTTTTTTCCCAGAGGGTTTCATGCTGTCTTCAGTTCAGAACAGATGACTCTGTCCCACTCAGAAAAAGCCAACTGCCTCAGGACATGACATTCAAC
>NW_008333774.1:544618-546218 GCF_000622305.1 Nannospalax galili
GAGGCCATGCTGAAATGGCTTGTGTGGAAGATGGGTGCACTGCCAGCAGTCCTGGCACTCCCTGGGGTGCAACAGGGAAGTCTGAGCATCACATCATCACAAAGTAAACTAAATACACAAGTGAATGCAGCCAAAGCATTCTTCTAATTCCAGTGATTTATTCACAATAGTGAAGACCAACCTTTTCTCAGCATTTTAAAATTTCAGGCAAGATTTTAAGCATCTCTCATTTATTAGCATCTTATCAAACTTATTATTGTTTTGAGATGGGAAGCCCAAGATGACTTCCCCAAGATTATTGTTTTGAGACAGGAAACTGAGGTCCCCTGCCCAGCTACCATCTTATACTACTTTTATTTGTCAAATGAAACCATGGGGTCCACAGAAATTAAACAACTCTCAGTTCCAAAGCTTTTAACTTAGATCTAGTGCAATCTGGTCCTGATGTTAGAACTCTTAGTCCATATAAAATGCCACATCCCCACAAATTTTGCTTTCATTCAATGGAGGAATTCCATTTTGTAATACTTTGTTTTTTAGGACAAAAGCACGAATCTATTCCGCACAGGCGTCTGTTGCTAGGATGTTACTGTCTGTTTCACAGGTTTTCTGTGCTCAGGCTGTTACAATTGGCCCTTTCTAAAGGCAAGCCTTTAATAGCAGAAATCAGGCTCATTTCTGTGGAGGAAAAACAATGAGATTTTTTCACAGTAAGCTTCTACCCAGTTTTCCATGACAATTAACACTAAATTCATAAAGATATAGTAATCATTTAAAAGGAAAATGAAGAGTAATCAATCAATAAAATGCAGGCATAGCCACATTTGATGGTGTAGGCCACTAATCTTAGCTACTTGGGAGGCCGAGGTGGGCAGATCACACGTTCAAATCCTGCCTGGTCTACATGTGAATTCAAGCTCAGTCTTAAAAATGAATACAGGGCTGAGGCTATATTCCAGTGGAAGAGCACTTTCTTGGCATTTTAAGGCTCTAGGCTTATCCCCAGCACCCCCAACATTGCCACCAGAAGGAAGTAGTAAATGAAATTTTTTTTTACTATTGTACCTTTGTTATTTAATTATTTTATGACAAGAAAATGTTTTATGCTATCTGGAGGTGGTTGCACCAGCCCACTTAATGTGTCTTAATGAAAATGTGGAAATAAAACAGTTATTGAAATCACCCTCTAGGTAGAGAGTGTGCTTGATTACATGGGCAGCCAGATTCAATAAATAACCATTGAGCTGAGGTCCATTAGAGACTTGGAAGCATGGTGCTCAGGTTTGCATGTTCATGTTCCTCCCAGGAATCCTCTGTTGTGATGGAGCTTTCCAGAACCTCTTCAGGACCACAGAGCTGAATCAGGCCATGTCTGTCTCCTGATACAATCTTCTGTAGAATCTGTGTGGTGTGTCACAGTGGACTGGAAGGGCAACTCGCTGAATACCCTTTGAGAAATTAAAAATTACTAAAGAAAGGATAGAGATGAAAGAAAATGAGAAGAGTAAAAATTTATCAAATTTCTAAATATTTTTTATAAACATGGTCTTAGAATTGATTTTGTGATCATTTTGGCTCTGGAAAGTATGTAAATGTGTAG
>NW_008333774.1:546266-595790 GCF_000622305.1 Nannospalax galili
ATGCTTTAAATGTAAAATTTTTCTTGCCTGAAAATGATTGTTGGTTCGTAATAATTTTCCAACAAACAAAAGAAATAGGGGCTGGGAATATGGCTCTTCAGGTAAAGAGCTTTCTGCACATGGTTAAGGACCTAAAGTTCAGATTTCCAAAAGCCATGTAAAAGCTTGATGGCCATACTGCCCTCCCTGTAATCCCAGAGCATGGGATGGGGATACAGGGAATCTCTAGAGCAATGTAGCTAGACAAACTAGCAAAACTGGTGAGCTCTGTGTTCAGTGATAGACCCCACCTCAATGTATAAAGTAGAGGAATACAAAGTCAGTAAGTAGTACTCCTCCATGGCCTCTGCTTCAGCTTCTCCTTCCAGGTTCCTGCCATGACTTCCTGCCCTGGCTTCCCTCAATAACAAACTGCAAAGTGTAACCCAAATAAACTATTTCATCCCCAAGTTGTTTTTGGTCAGTGTCTTATCACAGCAGCACAGAAGTAAACTAGAATAGAAACTGGTACCAGGAATGAGGGATGTTGCAGTGACAGATACAATTGTGTGGTTTGGGGAATTATGGATGGGTTTAAAAGTTTGGACTGGAGAAAAAACTTTGAGAACTCAGAGCTTAATAGGAGGTCCTAAAGGTGCTTGGACTATAAGAATATTGAGAGAAATGTAGACAATGGAGATGAGAATTGTGAACTTTCAGAGGGAAGTTTGAGTTCCTCAGAGTTTCTATCAGGTTGTTTGTGTTATATTTTGAATTAAGTATCTATGGAAGTGAAACCTTTTTCGTTTACTGGGACAATGGATGCTGGTCAATTGGTGCTTTAAAAAATCATCTCTGATTAATAAGAGGAAAGCATCATTAAGGTGAAACTTCTGGAGACCCTGTGGTCAGAACAAAGAAGCTGTGTTCCAGAGGTGAACAAGACTGCATCTGAAGCTAGAAGCCAGACTTTGTAATGTGTAAGAATCTCCCACATAGTATTGATTTTGGTAACATGAAAACTATAGAATTGAAGGGATCATAAAGAGAATCTTAGGCTTGGCACCCTGTGAGACCAAGAGAGGTCATTAGTGAAAGTTCATTCTCAGTTGCAGTGGAGACCTCAGTATGCTGGAGATGCCAGCACTATGGGATGTCCACCAAGGACAGAAACGGGTGTGTAATGCAGCCAGCCTTAACCTAAAAGACAAACTGTGGATGGATGAGCCTGAGAGATAGAGCTACCCAACCCCTTTGTAGCCTAGATGATTATGAGTGAATCCCAGAAGTCAGACACTGAGTTATTTACACTGTTCAATTTTGATTTTGCATTGATTTAATTGTGCATAGTTCTAACTTGGTGGAGTTAAAAGCATTTAAGGTTTTTTTTTAGAAGCCGACAGTTATGAGACTTTGGATTATTTTAAATGGACATTGAACTTTAAAAGTATTAGAATTTTCTTGTATATATTTCTTTATTTTTCTTTTTATTTATGAAGCTTTATGCTACTCTAACACTTCCCCCTCTGTAAGGTAACCCTAAAATCTTTTAAGGATTATATAAAAGCTGCAAAACACTTTGACATTTTTGGCCTTTGGAACAGAGTATGTTGCTAAGAGACCCAAGGACATTTTGACTTTTAGCCAAGAAACTAGCTACTTTTCTTTGGGCTCTTTTTATCCTACTGCCTAGCCAATTCCTACCTCCATATCACACCATCCTCTGAAGAGGTTACCCAACGTGTGGATAGGGAATCAGGACACGGACTGCTCTGGTTTCTTGCATGCTGAACATGACTGCAGGGTGAGATAATTGGCGTATCCCTTCAGAAGTTCTATCTAAAAGACTCCCAAATTGCACAACTCTTACTGTAGGGGGCAAAGAGTCCTTGTCTGGTGAGTAGGAAATGTGAGGGAGAAGTAAAGGCAAGAGTAATTAGCATTACAAGTTCTAGATAGGGAACAAGAAAAAAGTCTGAACAGGGCAAATTTCAAATGTTCATATCAGAGTCCAGTGGAATTTCTTGATGAGAGCTTCCAAAAGCATCCCTCTATTGGGTTCTTCCTCATTTTTCTTTTGTCTGCCAAGGCTGGAATCAAGAATGATGGACCCAAGATTTGTTTTCAGGCACTTTGATAGCTGTTGGAGTGGCTAGAATCAGAGTCAGTTCTAATCAGTGTTAAGGCCTAGCATGTCAAGTTAGTGTCCCCAGATCTCCCTCAGTGCCAGTTTACCCACTGAGGTCTAGTCAGCCGATCTAGGGTCCCCTCCTTTAAGAAAATCAGCTCTTCCTCACCCAGCAGTAATCTGCTGCCAATAATTCTTCTACAAGATTGGGGCCTGCTGTCCATTTCCAAAGTTCTGTGCTGGATTTTTGTCTGCTTGAGTTTGCATAGGTCTTATGCATGCTGACACCATTCCTGTAGGTCCAGGTCACATGGCCTTGGGAAGAGCCCCTGGCTCCTTTCTTTTAGCAATTCCATCTATGTGAAGATAATTCAAAGGTCCTGCTGTACTGTGGCTGGCTTCATGTGGAAGCATGGAAGAAATGTTTCCTCTGAGTTGACCCTCCTACTAGACACTGGTTCAAGTCCATCTGGTGGGGTCTCCAAGGACTCCATGAACAAGAAGACAGGTGACTCACCACAGTTACAGCACATTTTGAGAGATGCTCCGTAGTTCCCTGGAACTTAGTCGACCTTGGAGTGCAAGGGGCAAAAACTGTCCTTTAAGTCCCTCTTACCAGATTAGTATAGGTCTCAAAGTATGGCTGTTAAACATTCAATAAGGATAGTCCTGTCGGTCTGGTACTTTTAATTACCATGTGCTATTTAGATAAAGCTTGGGTAAAAAAACAAATGTTCTCAGATAAACCTTGACTAGGTATATATTTTGTTCCTTAAACTAGTTGACTAGACTATGACCTTAGATATTTTAAGTTTATGTGTATATTATTTTTGTCTCATTCTTTAAATATCATAACAAACCTAGACAGACCTTTAGCATTTGTTTAAGCTTTCTCATTTTTTCTACTTTGGAAAATATCGCCATTCCCATATCCTTTTAACATTTTTTACATTCTCATTTTCTTTTTTTAATAATTATGTGGCACATTAACTTTAACAAATAAATTTTCCATCTGTTGTGAGAATTCACTTCCTGAGCATACTAAGCAATGCTTATTCCCTTTTTAAGGTTCTCATATCAAACCAGTGTTTGATTAGAATTTTACTTGGGAATCAATGAGTTTACTGAGCTTACTTACTGAGATATCTGAGGGGTTCTGAGGTGTATGAATGACCTGAGGGTATGCACATTGGAAAGCCTTTACCTAATAAGGATCAAGCCTTCTCTTCCTAGCCTTCCCTTGATTTTATAACTTAGTGCTCCCTAAATCCAGGAGTTCATGTATGATTAGGTCAAATTACATACAGTTGGCAGGGAGGCACGAGTGGATACTCTGGTGATTGTCCAATGACTCTGCTTGCCCCTCCTTTCATTAAGGAGCACAACCGTCAACAAGTCCCATTGTGCTGATGTTTAGCAATTAGGCACAGCTGAAGTCGTGATGATGGTAGTTATTTCATGCAGAAGAGACTGATGTACAGCATCTTCTTATTAAAAGGACATGGAATTCAAAAGGACTATGTGATAGGATCCACATATGAGGGAGAACATGCTTCTTTTATTTTTCTGAGTCTGTGTTACTTCACTTAGTATAACAGTTTCGAGGTCCTGCAGAGTTCATTATTTCATCTTTCTTTACTGCCAAATAGAATTCCTTGTGTAAATATACCACGTTTTTGTTAATCACTTGTCACTTGAGGGCACGTAGATTTCTTCCATCTATTAGCTATTGTGAAAAGAGCAGCAATAAAGATAGTTCTACAAGTGTCTCTATAATACGATGAATCTTACGGGTATATGCGAAGGAGTGGTATAACAGGTTCATATGGTAGCTTCATTTTTAATTTTTTTTTTAGCATTTCTCCACACCATTTTCCATAGGGGTAGCACGAGTTTGCAATCCCATCAGCATCTCCCCATCCTTGCCATTGTTTCAAATCATTTGTTCTCTTGATACTAGACAGTCTGATTTGGGTAAGTTGATACCTTAAGGTGGTTTTAATTTGCATTTCCATAATTATTAATGGTGGTGAACACTTTTTGAGATGTTTCTTAACCATCTTTATTTCTTCCTTTGAAAACTCTGTTTAGATGTTTAGCCCATATTTTAATTGGGTCATTTGGTTTCTCACTCCTTTTTTTTTTTTTTTTTTTTTTTTTTTTTTTTGCTTCTTTGTGTATTCTGAATGTTAAACCTCTGTCAGATGTGTCACTGGTTAAGGTTTTTTTCCCCACTCTCTGGGTTTTCTCTTCACATTTTAAATTGTTTATTTTGCTGTGCAGAAACTTTTTAGTTTAATGAGATCCCTTGCTGACCTTAATTCCTGAGCAACTTCTGTCAGATTTTCAAAATTTTTCCCTACACCTGTATCTTGTAAGTTACTGACAATGTTTTCTTCAAATTGTTTCAGGGTTTCCAGCTCCACATTGAGGTCTTTGATCCATTTGGAGTTGACTTTTGTACAAGGTGAAAGATAAAGGTATAGTTTCATTCTTCTACATGTGGAGATCCAGTTTTGCCAGCACCATTTGTTGAAGATGTCTTTCCTCCACTGGGTGTTCTTGGCACCTTTGTCAAATATCAGGTGGCTGAAATTGTGTGTACACTGGTTTTGGTTTTCGATGATGTTCCATTGATCTGTGTATCTGTTTTGGTGCCAGTACCATGCTGCTTTTATGACTATAGCTCTGTAGTATACTTTGAGATCTGGTATAGTAATCCCCCCAACATTGCTCTTTGTGCTCAGGGTTGCTTTGGCTATTTGGGGTCTTTTGTGCTTCTGTATGAATTTAAGGATTTCTTTTTCTAATTCTGTGAAGTATATCATGGGGATTTTGTTGGGATCACATTGACTCTATACATTGCTTTTGGTAGGATGGTCATTTTCACAATATTGGTTCTTCCAATCAATGAGCAAGGGAGGTCCTTCCATCTGCTGGTGTCTTCCTCAATCTCTTTCTTTAACCATTTAAAATTTTCATTGTAGAGACCTTTGGTGTCTTTGGTAAGATTTATTCCAAGATATTTTATTTTTTTGCAGCAATTGTGAATGGGAGCATTTCCCTGTACTCTATCTGCAATTGCTTGTTATTGGTATATAGAAAGGCTACTGATTTTTCAGATTGATTTTATAACCTGCCACTATGTTGAAAGTGTTGATCAGTTCTAGGAGTTCTTTAGTGGAACTTTTGGGATCTCTTAGGTATAGCATCATATCATCTGCAAAAAGAGTTAGTTTGACCTCTTCTTTTCCAATTAGTACTCCTTTAATTTTCTTCTCATCTCTTATTGCTCTATCAAGAGTTTCAAGCATTATATTGAAAAGGAGTAGAGATAGTGGACAACCTTGTCTGGTTCCTGATTTTAATGAGGATGCTTCCAATTTTTCTCCATTTAGAATGTTGTTGGCTTTGGGTTTTTTGTATATAACTTTAATTATGTTGAGGTATGTTCCATCCCGTCCAGTTCCCTCTAGGACTTTGAAGATAACTGCTTGATGAATTTTCTCAAAAACCTTTTCTGCATCTATTGAGATGCCGATATGTTTTTTGTCTTTGTGTCCATTTATGATTAACAACGTTTATTGACTTGCGTATATTGAAGCATCCTTGCATCTCTGGAATAAAGCCTACTTGATCATGGTGGATAATCTTTTTGATGTGTGTCTGTATACCATTTGCAAGTATTTTGTTGAGAATTTTTGCATCTATGTTCATTAAGGATATGGGTCTGTATTTTTCTTTTTTGGTTGAGTCTTTACCTGGTTTGGGTATTAGAGAGATGCTGGCTTCATAGAAGGAATTTGTGATTTTGCCCTCTGTTTTCATCATTTTGAATAATTTATGTATTATTGTTTGGAAGTGTTCTGTAGATGTTGGTAGAAGTCTCCTGTAAATCCATCTTGACCTGGGATTTTTTAAGTTGGAAGGCTTTGTATTACTGTTTCAACTTCCTAAAATGTTATGGGTCTGTTTAAACTGTTGATCTCTTCTTGGTTTAACTGTGGTGGTTCCCGTGATTTTAGATATCAATCCATTTGTTTTAGATTTTCCAAATTGGTATCACATAGGTTTTTAAATATTTCTTTATAATGGTCTGGATATTTTGGGTGTTTGTCTTGAAATTTCCCTTTTCACCTCTGATTTTGTTCATTTGGATTTTTCCTTTCTTTTTTTTAACTGGGCTAAAGATTTGTCTATCTTGTTTATCTTTTCAGAGAACCAGCTCTTGGACTCATTGATTCTTTGTATTGTTTTCTTTATTTCTATTTCATTAATTTCTTCTCTGATTTTTCTTATTTTTTCTCTTCTGCTGGGTTTGTGTTTCATTTATTCTTGCCTTTCCAGCATCTTGAGTTGCAGTCAGTTATTTGGACTTTTTCTAATTTTTTAACGTACACACTCAGAGCTATAAACTACCTTCTTAGGGCTACTTTTAAAGCATCCCAGAGGATGTGCTGTATTGTATTGTTCTTTTCATTGAATTCCAGGCATTCTTTTATTTCTTTCTTAGTATCTTTTGACCCACTCATTGTTTAGAAGTGTGTTGTTTAATCGCCATAAGTTAGTGTAGTGACGAGGGCTTTTGTCCAGTGTTGATTTTGAGCTTTATTGCACTGTGGTGCCATAGAACGCATGGAATTATTTCAACTATTTTGTATTTGTTGAGCTTTGTTTTGTGGCACAGTATGTGGTCAATATTTGACAAAGTTCCATGGGGTGCTGAGTAGAACATGTATTCTTTGGGTGTGGGTGGAATATTCGAAAGATATTTGTTAGGTCTATTTGATGTATGATACTTAATTCAGGTGTCTCTCTGTTTATTCTTTTTCCAGTTGATCTGTCTAATGGAGAAAGTGGGGTATTGAAGTTCCCCACTATTAGTGAGTTGGGGTTAATGTTAAAGTCCTGTAGTGTTGTTTTTATGGATTTGGGTGCAATAGAGTTTGTTGCATGTATGTTCATGAGTGTAATATCTTCTTGGTTAATTGTTCCTTTGATCAGAATGAAGTGACCCTCCTTATCTCTTTTGATTTGTTTTGCTTTGAAGTCTATTTTGTCAGATATGAGAATTGAAACCCCTGCTTTTTTCTTAGTGCCATTTGCTTGAAATATTATTTCCCATCCCTTCACCTTAAGTTAGTGCCTGTCCTTCAAGGTGAGATGGGTTTCTTGCAGACAGCAAAAAGATGTATTTTTTTTTTCTTAATCCATTCACTTAGCCCATGTCTTTTGACTGGGGAGTTCAGTCCATTGATATATAAGGTTATTATTGAAAGATGTGTATTGGTTCTCATCATTTTACTTACTGTTTTGTTCTCTGCCTAATTTTGTGTTTCCTAGATTATACCTTTGTTTATTTTCTTTTGTCGTGTGGTATAGTTGTTCCTTTCTATGCGTTTTGTATTGCTTCAAGTATTCTTTGAAGGGCTGGTTTTGTGGACATGTATTCTTTCAGGTTATTCATTTTATAGAAGATTTTTCTTTCCTCTTCAACTATAATAGACATTTTTGCTGGGTAAAGTATTCTGGGCTGGCATCTATTTCCACGTAGAACTGAAAATATCTTGGTCCAGGGCTTTCATAGTTGCATTGATATTTTGTTTGTAATTCTGATGGGCTTTCCTTTATATGTGACTTGCTTTTCTTTTGCTGCTTTCATTATTCTCTGTTCTGTAAATTTAGTGCTTTTACTATGATATATCATGGGGAGTTTCTTTTCTGATCCTCTCTATTTGGTGTGCTATGTGCTTCCTGTATTTGTGTGAGGATATCTTTCCTTAATTTTAGGAAATTCTCTTCTACAATCTTCTTTAATTCTGGTCAGTACCATTAACCTGAAATTCTTTTCCTTCCTCCATGCCTATGATCCATAGATTTGGTCTTTTCATGGTGTCCCATATCTCTTGCATATTCCATTCTGTGTTTGCAAAATTTTTTCACAATCTTTGCTTGAGTGGCCCAGTTCTTCAACTTTATCCTCCTGTGTTGATTTTCTGTTTTCCATTTCATTCATTCTAATGGTGAGGGTTTCCCATGTTGCTTCAAGTTGGCTTATTGAGTTTTCACTTCCTTCTTATTTCTTTCTGAGTTTTCTTCAATGTTTCTATCTCTTTTGTGAATTTATTCAACAGTTCATTCCCATCTTCTTTTAATTCTCTGAATTCACTGAATTCCTTGATTATAATTTATTGTTTTTCTTTTAAATTCTGTGTCTTGGGTTATCTCTGGGGGTATCTCCTTTTAGAACTCTTCTACAGGATTGGCAGAGTTTGGTGGGGACATAATGCTTTGACTTTCCATTTGATTATTCTTTTCTTATGTTTTAGCAGGTGAATTTCTTTTGTGTTTCATGATTTTGATCATGAAGATCAAACCAGAATTAATTAACTTAATGAGAATTAAGTTGAAGTAGTTTCTGTTTGTATTATTGGTGTGCCTTGGTAGTTTTTTTATTGGTTATGTAAAACTGGTTGGTCCAGGCTTCAGGTTCTCTCAGGTTTTATTTTGGATGGAACTGCTGGTTTCAGATCACCTACTCAGGAGCACCCATTGAAGACCAAGTCAGGCTCCAGTCAGGTACACTCAGACCTCCTTCTAAGTTTTGGACCCCTACTAGCAGGAACTCAGAGCAAAATTTGGGAAGTTTCCTAAGTGGTGGGGGGAAGTTTGGGGCCTCTCCTTTGGTCTGCTGTGTTCTCAGCCCCTATGACAGAGGAAGGCTAAAATCAGCACTCTTTGGTGGTCTGTTGCGATCACAGCTGCTACCCTGATGGAGGTTGGAACCTGCCCTCCCACTCTGTGTGCTAAAACCTCAGCCTTATCCTACCAAAGCCAGGTCTGCCCTGGGGCCTTGGGAGGGACCTCACACAAATGGGTATGACACAATTGGGGAAGCTCACCTCCACGTGGAGGATCCTGGGCTCTCAGGCAGTCCCCTGCTTTCTCAGCCCCTATGCCAGAGGGTGGCCAGAACCAGCACTCTCTGGCGGTCTGCTGAGGTCACAACTCCTACACCTTGGAAGCCACCTTTCAGGCTGTCTCAAGTATTGGAATTTTTAAGGACTATGGGTTTGTAAAGTTGACTTGTTTCATATTGTGATATTAACACTAACACGAGCTCTTGGGGACAGGAAATGGAAATGCTATGTTTTAATAGTGATGTATTTGTGTGTCAAGGTGACAAGGAGTCAATTGTAATGGACAGCTTCAGTTGTCAATTTGACACAGCTGGAAAAAGAGAACCTCAATAAGGTATTTTCTCCATGGAATTGGTTTGCGGCCATGTCTGTGGGCATTTTCTTAATTGCTAGTTCGTGGGGGAGGGCATAGCCCATTGTCAGCAGCACCACATCTAGCAGGTAGCCCAAAGTAATATAAGAAAGCAGGCTGAGCACAGGCCAGAGAAGCAAGCCACTAAGCAGTACACCTCCAAGGCCTCTGCTTCATCTCCCTCTGCTTCATTTTCTCCCTCTGAGCTCCTGCCTTGACTTCCTGTTCTGAATTCCTTAATTGATGGAGACATGTAACCCAAATGCCCTCTGTATTCTCCAAGTTGTTCTTGGTCAGACTGTTTTATCACAGCAATAGAGAAGCAAACTAGGACAAAGCCCTAGCCCTTGCCCTAGTAGAGGAACTATATGCAGTTGAGATCTCCTGGGAGAGAGAATCAACATTCCTTCAGGGCATGCTGCCAGATAGGTTGACTAGGCTCAAGGGTATGAACTCATACCCAAGAGCATTTGGGGAACACAAATTAGACTCAATAGGCCTTAAAGAAATAATAGAGGACATAAAATAAGACAAGATAGGGAGGTTGGATTAGGTCTGAAAGAAGATGGATAAGAAGATCTGAATATTACCAAAATACATTGTATAAAATTCTCAAAGTACCAATAAAAATATTATTTAAAAACAATTTCATTGTGCCTATGATCTTCAATTCTCTATGTTAGCGGTTCCATAAGAAACTGGCACTGACAAATTATCAAAGTTAACTAAACCTAGTTTTATTAGTTCTACATTTGTTATGTACACCTTATGGAAACCATTCATCATCTCCTTATAAGGACGTATTATGTCCTATATAAATCTCAGAAAACAAAAATTCATGAGCCTTATATATTAGTGAGGGACATATGAATATAAGGGGTTTTAAAACAAGATAACTCAAAGTTCAGAAATGGCTACAGAATCTCCTCACAATGACTTCCTAGGAGGCAAAGAAAACCAGGTGATTTCATTAATTCATAAAAGAGAACATAGTCAAGATGGCTCCCAGACTAAAAGAAAAGAACTGTACTTTTGTATTTCTTAATTCTTTTTATATTTAGGGTTTTAATTGTAAAATAGATTTGGAATTTCTCTTGGCATTTTGCTTATAATGATAATAATGATAACCTCATTTTTAATGAGCTACAAAAGAGAATTATATAATGTATTTACATTAGTCATACTTTAATTTTAATATATATTGTTATTGAGTTTTTGTACATTTCATACATCAAATCGTAATTTTGTTTAGACCACCCCACCACCTGTACCCCAGTACCTCCCCACCAGAATGCCTACATTCTGTCACATTAGCTAATGCCTAACTGGTCAAGCTTTTGTACCCAAATGCCTCTTCGGATTTGACATGGATTGCAGAGCAAGGGCATGGGGGAGGCAGTGTGGCAGGAAAGGGGGTACTCAGGTTGGTTACTGGAGCTGTGTGGGAAAACTGAGGCTGGGGCCTGCAGTCTGATGCTTAAGTCCAACTGTCCTCGCAGATTTGGCCTGGGCCCGCATGTCCCAGCTCCTGCTGGGGTAGACCCAAAGGCCAGGGTCCTCACCAGGCTTCAGGAGCACCTGCCATACTGAGTAGAGTCAGTGTCGAGGTCCCAGTGCTGAGTCCCAGTGCAGAGGAGGTGCAGGTAAGAGCTGCGGCCTCTGTCCAGGGTCACATTCTAAATACGCCTGTTTCCTACTTGTGAAGGATCATTCCTCCACAGCCATATTGGGTATGGTTGTTGGTCATTATTCAAGTTCTTTATTGATTTGCTCATTTCAGACATTGCTGTTAACCAATAAAGAGATAATGTATATAGATGACTGTTGCTGTCCTGTCTAGTCACATCCAGTTAGCCCCAAACAACCAGAGCTCCTTAACTCAAGTCTCCTAAAATGGAAAGACACACTCTGGATAAGACAAGCCTATGAGAAAACAGCATAATTGTAAGTTGAGAGAAATCTTGGAAAGAGAATTGGGTGTCATTGAAGGAAATGCCCTCATTATGAACTTAGACAAAAAAAATGGATCTGAGGATGGCAAGATGGCTCAGCAGTTAAGCACACTGGCTCCTCTTGCAGAGGACTGGGGTTTGATTCCTAATACCCACATGGTGTTAAGAAGAAATGTGCAAAAATGCAGGGTTGTTAATAGTCTGGGTGGTCAAGGGTGTCTCAAAAACGATTTTCTTGAGGAAATGAGAAATTATGGAAAAGCTTTAAGTAGGAGATTAACAATCATATTTTTAGGGTAAGATGTCTTTATGATCAGGAAAAGGATGCTATTTTAAGGAATTTTATTGTGACTTTCTGAGTATAAAATCTGTTTAATCCAATGTACTTTATTCTGAAGATTTGAATCATTGCCAAAGAAATTCAAAATAAAGATTTAATATTTGGATTTTGATAGTCAATATAGGATTTTAAAGCAAGCTTTTAGTCATCAAATTAAGGCATTGTTGAGATTATGTATTTGTTTATGGCTAACCACCAAGGCTAGATATGGTAGACCAAATGATAGTTCCTCCCATAGTAAAGACATGACATCTCAATTTATGCTAGAGATTGATAAAAAGAATGCAACGCTATGAATTAAAGTAGAAGGAAGTTATATTCTGTTTGACTCTGAGAATTATGGAGGCCATAAAGTGTGTCACCAGGGTTTGGGGAGTTAGAATATCCAGATTGATACAGGGAGACCCATGAACCATGAAATCCTCTCTCAATTCTCATAAATTGGAAAATATACCTCCTGGCTAGGCTGATCAGGGACTACATTCAGGCAACCTTTCTTGTCATGAGGAAACCCTTTCCTCTGCACAGAACATACGAATAGATTTTGATAACCAATTAGAAAAGCCTAAAAACATTTTTTAAGTGAAGGTTTTGACCTAAATGAAGATACTGATATATTATACTCTTGAGATTTCTGAAGGCTAAAATATGGAAGAAAGAAAAGAGCTGTATGCTTCTTGAGGACCTAGTATATCCTGAATGCAGCAAGCTCATTGAAGCCCATCTCCCTAAGTGTCACATTGAGTTGTTAAGGCTAAGCAGAGTATCACATGATCAATTTCTTTGTATATCTTGTGCTGACCCTGTAGGTATATTGCTAACTGTATGTCCCTTATGTAGGTGTCCTCCATACCTGTAACATGGGAAAATTAATCCAGGATCCTGAATTGTTAACACAAACACACACACCCCAGGACATTTCAATACAGAGCTATGAAAAACATATTTTTAATCAATGTATCTTTTGGCATGATCAAGGGACATACTAAGTTCTGCCTTGGAGGAATAGAATGGTATTTTCCAAGTTAGAATGAAATTAAGAATGTGTTTTTTTCTGTGACCCTGGTATATTACATGAGGTCCATACACAATAAAAAAAAAATAATAAATGTCTGGACATCAATGGAAAGATCCTTAGCTGTGATGCAATGGCTTGGCTCCTAAACCCTCAAGTTTCTGATATGCTGAACAGGACTATAAGTACTTCCTGTGTTACCTGCCAACATGACAATTTTTAACTCATGAAAAAAACACTTCAGTGATTGTCTTCAATACATATTTGTCAACTTCTGACCTGGGATCTGATATCACGCATCTATAGTGTAGGAAACCAGGATGGCAGGCCCTAGGGTGAGATGAGCCTAAAACTTTTAAGTCCAGCCTGCATTCTCTGCTAAAGAGAGGGGGCACTGAAAAAAGTGGCTCTGATAATCCCTGTCTTGCAGAACACTGTGAGACTAGCAAGAGACAGCGGCCTGGTCATAAGTGCAGGGTCCTTGCTCTGTGGGAAAGTGTCTTGGTCAACAACCCTTAGCTCATTTCCTTGTCCTGAACAAATAACTCAGCTATCCTTAGCTAAGAGATTAAGCCAGGTTAAAGGTTTACTCCTGAGCTAAAAGCTAAACATTTACCATGCTTTTAACTCTAAGAAAGAAAATATTGTGGCCAACAAATTACCGGATGGGCATTGAGAACCTTGAGTAAAAGTTTAAGCATCCTTCTGGCACCAACTAACAGACTAAATGTCCTGTTTCTTTGTACTCTAAATCTTTGTCTATGACCGCCATATCCCACATGACTTCCAGTTCCTTGGGATGTATAAAAACCATCTGAATTTTGTAATAAATAGCTTGCTGAAAAGACACAAGTCCCAGGGTCCAAGACTCTGTCATTGGTCGGTATCTCCGTCTTTCACAAGAGTGAGGTTCCCCACCGAGCAAGGCACACTTGGGTCACCTGATAACTGGCACCTGGAACAGGGACCCTCTTGAACCTCCTTCGTCGAGGACTGTGCAGTCTCCCCCCTTTGACCAATTGGATCTCATCACAGTTTATAGGTAAGGAGTAATCATGGATTCTAAATGCATGCAGAAACCAAGAGCTATTAAGTGTATGGAAGATCAAATTAAGGCCTTTTTAGATAGTGTATGGGATTGCAATCCCCTGTTCCTGAAAGAAGGAACCAGTAGTTTAGAAACATGGAAAAAAAGTAAGAAAAATGGTCAGTGCTGCTGTCACAAAGGAGGAGCACCCGCTGGTCGGCTGTCTTCCTCTGGTCATGCTAAAGAAGGGGTACCTCACCCCTCAGATTTCCCCCCTCCTGCTGCTGCCCATTCACCTGTGTTCCCTTCTGCCTTTGTGTTCTCTCCTGCCTCGCAACCACCCACCTCTAATTCTATTAGAAAGGGGGAGTCGCCCCCCAATTTGGGGTCTCTCCCCACCTCTCCTTGTCCTTCCAGGGCACCTCCCATGGTGTACTCTTCTTATACTTTGCCCTCTGCTTCTGACCCTGAACCTCTCCTTCCCATGTTTCAAAATCTGCTTGCAGGAGACACTTTCTCTAGAGAACTTTCAGCTCCCTTGCCACATCCTTCCCCTCAGTTCTTTTCAGTTCACATTCCAGCTGGTGCTGCAGCAGCTGACAACCCTGAGCTCAGAATGCATAGTCCTTTTGTTTTGAAATGCTGAAGGTGGTGATGGAAAAGGGTATGCATGGTCATTTTACTATGGCAATCTTTGATCATCTCAGCTGTAATTCAGTCACTGCTTGGGACTTTATACACCTCGCCCAGGCTGCTCTTTCCCAGGGACAATGGCTCCTTTTTAAGTCTAAGTAGTATGATAAATATACTGAGCAGGCAGCAAAAATTGCTTAAGCTAATGTTGATGTGACAGCTGACATGCTTCAGGGAGAAGGTCAATATGCTGATGCTGATGATTACCAACTCAATATTTTGACCAGGTGCACCTCTGTGCCTTAGGAGCTTGAAGATATATACCAGATGGTGAAATGGCCTGAGCTAGCTTAACTGATCTCAGACAAAAGCCACAGTAGCAATGGGCTTATTTCTTAGCTAGGGTCTGGTGAATGGTAGAAGCTAAGGTCCCTCATGTAGAAGCTGCCTATATTTTAATAAAACAACATGCTTATGACGGCTTGAATCAAGAATGTAAAGCAGCAATTGCTCCAGTAAAAAGTCAAGATTTGTCTTCCTGGGTAAAGGCTACTCAGAATATTGACACGGTTTCAGCATAGGCTAGCATAATGACAACTGTGTTAGCAGAAGCTTTCACTGCCCAAATGAAAGATCCATGTTTTAAATGTGGAAAAAATGGGTCACTGTGCGAGACAATGTCCTTTCATAGATTGCAAGCCTATACCTGACCCCCCACCTTCAGGCTTGAGAGCCAAACTGAATAAAAAATGCCCTAAATATCAAAAAGGTTTCCATTGGGCTAGAGATTGCCATTCCAATTTCCAACAAAATGGCAAAAATTTCAACAGGATATGGGGCAGCCTGGCAACTAAGAAGGCCAACAGCCTCAGTGGGAGTAAACTCCCCCTGGGCATTGTGGACTCACCATATAACACCTGACCTTAAACCTATAATGACCCTAATAGTACATGGAATTGGTATAAAGGGTCTGTTAGATAGAGGGGTTGATCAATCAATCATTAGACATGAGGACTGGCCATCACACTGGCCCACAAAAAAGGACCCCCCTTGGGGATAGGAGGAACTATTTCCTTACTCAAGTTTTACCATCCCCTATCATGGCCTATTTCTAATAATAAATTGTCTCATTTATAGGGTCTTATACAAGGAAAATTAGATAAAGGGCATTTAGAGCCCTCTAACAGTCCCTGGAACTCTCCTATATTTGTGATACAAAAAAGAACTCATGGAAAATGGAGATTTTTTACAAGACTTAAGAAAAGTTAATGCCACTATGAAAAGGATGGGATTGCTGCAGCCTGGCCTTCCCTCTCTTGCAGCTATGACTGCAGGACATGCTATTATAATAATTGATATAAAATATTGTTTCTTTTCTATTCCTTTACCTGAGGATAGTGTTCCCATGCACGGAAATCAATGGACAGTCCTATCACTGGAAATGAAAAATAGTCCTACTATGTGCCAATTTTTTCTGCATAAAGTGATTAGTCCAATACTTAAGGAATTCCCTGCTGTTCTTGTTGTTCATGATATGGATGATATTCTCCTTAGTCACCCTTTTATTCTACTTTTAGAAGTTATGCTTACTAAATTACTGCCTGTTTTAACAAAATATAGATTTTATAGTCCTCAAAAAAGATTCAGAAACATGTGCCTTATATTTATTTGGGGTAAGTTATCTGAGATAATCAGTTGTACCCTACCACCCCAAAAATAGAGTTACCATAGGGGCACAGCCCCACAGATGCCTGGACCCCCTACAGCTTTTTTTCTACTCTTTTTGAAAGATCCTCTGCCTTTGCTAATACACAGTTACAAGCTGTAAAAGCACAGGCAAGTCAGTCTAACCAGCCTTCAAAAAGCCAAAACACAGGTTTGGCCAAAAACAAAGGCTCTGTTTACCTATTTCTTCCCTACTGTGACTCTTTTATGAGCTCTATGGTCATCTGGAGATTTTTCATCTTTAATTCCAGCTGGAGAAATGGCTTAATGGTTAAGAGTGTAGTCTGCACTTCCAAAGAACCTCAGTTTGATTCCTAACACCTGAGCTTCACTAGTTTTTTCTGTCCCTTCTAATTCTATTCCTTTATTTCATTCAGCTGTTTGTTGCCTTTTAAAAAAAAAATGTTTTTTAAAAAAATTTTTACAAAAACTTTATTGATAATTTCATACATGCATATAAGGTGTTTTGATTATATCCATGCCCCCTCCCTCCCCTCCAACATTTCCCCCCCATGAAGAGATAACCCTAAAATCTTTTAAGGATTAGATACAATCTCCCAAATACTTTTGACATTTTTGGCCTTTGGAACAGCGCATGTTGCTAACAGGCCCAAGGACATTTTTACTTTCAGCCAAGAAACTGGCTACTTTTCTTTGGGGTCTTTTTACCCTAACTGCCTAGCCAATTCCTACCTCCTATTCTTATCACACCATCCTCTGCAGGGGTTACCCAAATTGCCACTAGGGAATCAGGATGCAGACCACTCTGGCTTCTTCCGTGCTGAACAGGGATGAAGGGTGAGGCAATTGGAGTGCCCCTTCAGTGGATCTATCTAAAAGACTCCCAAATTGCATAACTCTTGTTTCTAAGGGAAAAGAAAGTCCTTGAATTGTAAATAGGAAATACGAAGGAGAAGTAAAGGTAAGAGTAATTAGCATTACAAGTTCCAGATGGAAATAGAAAAAAGTCAGAACATGGCAATTTTCAAATCTTCATATGAGAGTCCATTGGAGTTTCTTGACAAGGGCTTCCAAAAGCATCCCTCTTTTGGCTTCTTCCTCATTTTTCTTTTGTCTCCCAAGGCTGGACTAGTTGGCTGTGAAGAGTGGCTGGATACTCAAGTGAGGGTCCAGTGACCCTGCTTGGCACTCCTTTAATGAATGAGCACAACCATCACCAAGCTCAATTGTGAGTATGTTTAGCAATCAGGCTCAGCCAAAGTCGTGATGATGGTAGTTATTTCATGCTGAAGGGACTGCTGTACAGCATCATCTTATTAAAGGACATGGAATTTAAAAGGATTTGGTGCTAGGAGCCACATATGAGGGAGATCATATGTCATTTGTTTTTCTGAGTCTGTGTTACTTCACTTAGTATAACAGTTTCTAGATCCATCCATTTACCTGCAAAGTTCAATATTTCATCTTTTTTACTGCTGAATAGATCTCCATTGTGTAAATATACCACATTTTTGTTATCCACTCATCAGTTGAGGGAATTTAGGTTGCTTCCATTTCTTAGGTATTGTGAAAAGAGCAGCAACAAACATGGTTGTACAAGTATCTCTATAATAGGATGAGTCCTTTGGGTATATGCCATGGAGTGGTATAACCAGGTCATATGGTAGGTTCATTTTCAGTTTTTAAAGAGTTCTTCACACTGTTTTCCATAGAGGCTGCACAAGTTTGCAATCCACCAGCAGTGAATGAGCGTTCCCCCTTCTCCACATCCTCACCAGCATTTGGTATTATTTGTTCTCTTGATCCTAGCCAGTCTTATTGGGGTAAGGTGATACCTTAGAGTGGTTTTAATTTGCATTTCCCTAATTACTAATGATGTTGAACACTTTTTGAGATGTTTCTTAGCCACCTTTATTTCTTCCTTTGAGAACTCTCTATTTAGATCTTTAGCCCATCTTTTAATTGGATCATTTGGTTTCTCAGTTCTTTGTTTTTGAGTTCTTTATATATTCGGTATGTTAAAACTCTGTAAGATATGTCACTGGTGAAGATTTCTTTTCCCCATTCTGTAGGTGTTCGCTTTACTTATTTGATAATCCTTTCCTATACCTATATTCTGCAAGTTACTGCCAATATTTTCTTCTAATAGTTTCAGGGTTTCCAGTTTCACACTGAGGTCTTTGATCCATTTGGAGGTGGCTTTTGTATAAGTAGAAAGATAAGGATCTCATTTTATTCTTTCTACAGGTGGAGGTCCAGTTTTGCCAGCACCATTTGTTGAAATGCTGTCTTTCCTCCATTGTGTGTTCTTGGCACCTTTGTCAAATAGCAGGCAGCTGAAATTGCGTGTGCTCAGGCTTGGATCTTCAATGATGTTCCATTAATCTGTGTCTGTTTTTGTGCCAGTACCATGCTGTTTTTATGACTATGGCTCTGTAGTATACATTGAGATCTGGTATACTTCCAGCATTTCTTTTTATGCTCAGGGTTACTTTGGCTATCTTGGGTCTTTTGTGCCCCCATATTAATTTAATGATGGATTTTTCTAATTCTATGAAGTATGTCATGGAGATTTTGATTGGGATTGCATTGAATCTGTATATTGCTTTGGTAGGATGGTCATTTTAACAGTATTAATTATTCCAATCCATGAACATGGGAGGTCCTTTCATCTCCTGATGTCTTCCTCAATCTCTTTCTTTAATGATTTAAAATTTACATTGTAGAGATCTTTGGTGTCTTTGGTCAAATTTATTCCAAGATATTTTAATATTTTTGCAGCAACTGTGAATGGGATCATTTCCCTGTATTCTTTCTCAAATTGCTTGTTATTGTACATAGAAAGGCTACTCATTTTTGTAGACTGATTTTATAACCTACCAGTATACTGAAATTGTTGCTCAGTTCTACAAATTTTCTGGTGGAAATTTTGGGATCTCTTAGGCATAGTATCATATCATCTACTGAAAGGGATAGTTTGGCCTCTTCTTTTCCAATTAGTACTCCTTTAATTTCCTTCTGTCTTATTTCTCTAGCAAGAGTTTCAAGCACTATGTTGAAAAGGAGTGGAGATAGTGGACATCCTTGTCTGGCTCCTGATTTTAGTGGGAATGGTTCCAGTTTTTCTCCATTTAGAAAAATATTGGTGTGGGTTTGTTGTATATAGCTTTAATTATGTTGAGGTATGTTCCCTCCAGTCCAATTCCCTCTAGGACTTTGAACATACTGCCTTGTTAGTGCTGTAGGTAGTGTGTCAGTCTCATAAAAATTGTTGTAAGTTTTACCCAGTACAAATTCATTTCCAGATTTTCTGTTTTCTGAGGAACCACTGGCCTTCAAGTTTTAGCTTATTAATCTCACCTAAGACCCTACAATTCAATGTAAACACAGGTTATATTAATTGCCTTATCTTTTATGTTTATCTCAGATTCCATGTTCTTTTAGTAACATAATGCTATGTGGCCCTCATTTGTAAAGCCAAACTGCTGCTTTCTTCATGACTCCAGCTATGCCTGCTTTCAGAAGATCTTACAAAATTCATCATAATCAAACTTATTAAGTAATGCATTTTTGGTGCACCCAGTTTCATGTAATTGTGTCATATATGTCTGACAATCATTTTTATGTTGTTTTAAGCTATGTTATGTGTTTATATATGTTAGTATCTCACATAATTATGTCATGTGTCTATGATAATTGTCTTCATATATCATTTGTGTCAAGACAATTTTAAAATGTGGCCACTTCACATTTTTCCTTTTTCATTCGTTTTATTATGCACAAAATTATTGGTTTTATTTTTGGCATGCCTAATTAAAATACACAGGTACAAAGTTACATTCAAAGGCCTTTTAACTTGGGTACCTGTGCTGGATAGCATTAGTGTCAACTTGACACTCCTGGATTGAGGGAGCCTCAATTGGGGAATTTCCTCTATTGGACTGGCCTGTGGCCATGTCTGAGGGGCATCTTCTTGATGAGTGATGTGGGAGGGCCCAGCCCAATGTGGGTGGTACCATCCCTGGGCAGGTGGGTCTGTGTTGCATAAGAAAGCAGGCTGAGCAGGGGCCAGGGAGGCAAGCCAGTAAGCAGTGATCCTCCATGGCCTGTTCTCCAGCTCTTGCCTCCAGGTTCCTGCCCTGAGTTCTTACCTTGGGCTCCCTAATGAACTGTGACTTGGAAGATGTAAGCTGAATAAACCCTTTCCTCACCAAGTTGGTAGTGGTCAGAGTGTTTTGTCACAGCAGTGGAGAAACAACCTTGGGCAGTACCCTAATCAATTTTGAAATCTATTAAACAGTGTCTCTAGGTCTCTAGTTATGTAAAAAATCCCACTTGCTAAGTATCCTTTTGGTTTCGATTTGTTCTCAAAAGGTTTTGAAGTGTCCATTTTGTCTGTACACAGTCTACATAAACCTATATTCCTTAAAAATAATTTACTTGGTATCAAGTATCAATTTGATTTAAATTGAAGCTTCATGCAAACTAAAGTTGTTAAATTAACCTAAATATATTTTTTCTAGGTCAAAATAATTTCTCTTTAAGCCTATCTTAATTCTTGTTCTATTTTATGGGTATTATTGCTTAAAACTATACTAATTTTAAGTAATAATTACTTCTTCTTAAGGAAAAATGTTAACCATTTTACCACTATTGTCTCTTTATAGCTAATAAACAGATACATCAAGGTCCATACGTTTATCAAGCTTATATTGTGCTGATATGCTTAAAGTGGTTGTTTATCTCTCTATAGGTGTAAGGAACTAAATGTTGGTTATTCGATGGACTCTCACAACAAAGATGGGTTTGTTTATAAATATAATGAAAGAAATAATGGAAAGGTCTAGGAAAAAATAAAGGGTTGTGTGAAGGCCCTGAGCCCTGATCTGAAGTCAACTCAGAACGGGAGGCCTCAGTTCCCGGGGAACTTGGATGTTCTTCTGCAGTGATTCCTATCATGAGACTGACTGTTCCTTGAACCCTGTTAAACGTACATAAGGAAGCTTGTATAACAAAGCTGTGTAGCTAATAAAGTTATAAGTAAAGAACTTAATGTTTAATAGACACGGAAGGACAGATACGATTCCAAAAAGGGCTGAGCCCTGGGAACACGAAGGTACTATAAATATCATGAAGGTACTGTAAACATCATGATGAGATAATTTGGCTTGAGAAGAAGAGTTTTTCTTCCTCTAGTTATACTATAAAACAGGGTTGCTTCTTAGAATAAAGCATGCATTGGTTCACACTCCATTGCATCTCCTGCATCCTGATTTTTCCTGCGCCTATACCTTGGAGTCCCCAAGCCCAGCAGGCTTGAATTGTGGTCACTGAACCGTGACAGGGTTGCAATGTTAATGTTAGCAAGATTACAATGGCTGGATATTTCCAAAATGTAAGGAATAATAAGAATGTTTAAGCAAGTTTCTTAAAGGCCTGAGTAAGTTCATAGAAGTACAAGGTGATGGTTGTTGTTATAATAATTACTGTTATAGCCAAAGGAAAAAAAATTTCAGTCTACTTCACTGGCTTGTGCTACACACCTAAGCACAGTCTAGAGTTAAATGGATGAAGACAAATGTTAAAGTTACCTCCAATTACTAGAGAATGTCCCTTAATGTTCTCTATATTAGGCAAATGTTGCTTTTAATGTTTTCCCTTACCCATAACAGAATAATTTAGTTCAAAAACTAGGTTTTTGCCTGCTGGAACCAGATGGGACAGTCCAAAAGAAAACAGTTTTGTTTGGTGAGCCTGTTTTGAATCTGAAACAGTTTGTTTCCTATTTCACATACCACTCGCATTCCTTACAACCCCACAAGACAAGCAATAGTAGAGAGACAACACAGACATCTTAAAGATCAAATAAATAAAAGGAAAACAGGGGAATCACCTATACCTGGGATAACAGTACCGCATCCTCATTTCCTATTATACAGTTCTCTACTAACTTCAAGCTCTTTTACACTAAATGATCAAGGAATTTCTCCAATGGCCAAGCACTGGCAGGGACTAAGTATCCCACAGCCCTTGCCACAGGTGCTTTGGAGGGGCCCTGAGTCAGGGTTCTGGAGTAGAACTCTAGCTCCTTTACTAACAATGGGGTGAGGGTATGCTTGTGTCTTTACAGAAAATGAACCCCCAAGCCCCCCCCCCCCCCCCGCGCCATGGGCACTGCTCAGATATATCAGACTGCTCAACTGAGCCTTCCACAGCAAAGTTGGCTGCACTGATCCTGGGAAAACAGAAAAGGAGACCCGGCAGAAGAAGATGCAGCTGCCTGTGACCTGGGGAATGATTAAGAAACTGATGAACGACGCCCAAGAGTTGGGACGGTGCCAAGGCCAAGATATATCTAAACCTGAAGTTCTTCTTGTTTGTGTTCTAACTATACTGACTGAATAGAGTAAAAGCTGAAATGTGTCATCAATACTAATGTTAATGGTGTACCTATTATAGGATCAGGATTAGTACTCGAGTGTATTACACAAAACTGTGCGTGGCACCTGGACCCATTATATGGGAAAAAGGATGGACAGAGGATATATAGCCAAATGGATGGAGGATTTTTAGGTTGTAAAAATGCTACTGACCAGAGCCTAAAAACCAAGCATGATTTCAATATTTTTTTTCTTTTTCTTTTTTTTGAGGGGGTTCTTTTCGAGACAGGGTCTCAATATAGCCCCAGCAGGCCTAGATTTGCTATGGAGACCAGGCTAGCCTCAAACTCACAGAGATCCGCCTGCCTCTGCCTCCCAAGTGCTGGGATTAAAGGCATGCGCCACCATGCCCGGCCAATTTCAGTATTTTTATAGAAGGTCTGACCCTAGAAGATACGTAGGAAGTTATAGCTGTGTAAAAAAGCAAAAGAGACCTTTTAAAGATATTGAAGTAGTTAGATCAACCACATCTTTGCAATGAACCAGCCTGTTCATGTGTAATGATTTGGACTGGAATTTATGGGTTCGTCTTGCACAAAAGGGTTATAATAAACAGAGTTTCTATATACAAGGATACCCTTCTGTACCAGGATTGTTAAAGAAAAATCTAATAGGAATTGGGGTACCTATGAATCTTTATAGACAGATAACTAAGGGTAATATAGAAAATCAGACACAACATGTTAAATATATAATCAAACACCTGTATGTCACATTATTGTTAATCATTGTTTGTGTTTTGATTTTAATTTTATTCCCTTGCATTGCAATACCACCTCTAATTATACCTTAAAGCAAGGGAAACAATTGCCTGTAGGTTGAACCTTCTTTTGCAATAATGAATCCTATGCAGCATTGCCTTATGGATATTAAGGATTATGTGCTTTAGGACATATAATGCCTTTGCTAATAACCCCTCCTATAAAATGAATGCATAAATCTTTACCTGAAGGCTGTGATGATTCTCTCAAGCTACTTGACCCAAAAGCTGCAGCTGTTAGTATTGCCTTTTTGCTTCCTATACTTGGCATGGTAACTGGAATGTAAAAGGAAATATCTAAACTTGCTTGTATAACTAGTAAAACAGCAAATATAACTGCAAAAATACTAGGAGAAATTAATCTGAAAATGGGAACTAAGAACTGCTATGTCACAAAATAGAGCTACTATAGATTATTTACTGTTAAAAATCACGTGGGATGTGAACCATTTCCAGGAATGTGTTGTTTTAATTTGTCTGATTTTTCACATACTATACACCAACAGATTAATGATTTACACAAGGAAATCGATAAGATGTTTGAATTTTCTACACCTTGGCCAAAGTGGCTCCAATGCTTCGCTCTGTTCTTGGGCCCAATATTGACTGGCATACCTATTCTTGTGGAAGCACGAATAGTTATGCGCTATATTATAATTTCAAGTAATAATATTGTGGCCTCTATGACCCTTCCTTCTTATTAAAAAAAAAAAAGGAGGAGATTAGGAAACCCTAGGGTGAGATGAGCCTAAAACTTTTTAGTCTAGGCTGCATTCCCTGCTAAAGGGGAGGGGCACAGAAAACAGTAACTCTGATAATCTCTGTCTTGTAGAACTAGGTAAGAGAAGAAATCAACTATGAGCTGGAAATATAATAAATTAGAACCACAATCCATGCGTGCTTTGATGAGTGAGTGAAGAAGAATCAACAGCATAGAGACAGAGGAGCAGTAAAATGTCACATTATGAGGCAATCCCCAAGCCAAGCTCTGGATATAGAATAGTAGGAAAATGTATTCAAGCAGGAAAATGTATTCATTATTGTTTTGTTTTATTGAACATAAATATGACCATTTAATTTTGTTTTATTTCCCTTAAATGATTAAACTGAAGTGTGTAAACAAAAATATAAGTGACACACAATAAACAAATATATGAAAAATAATTTAATTTCTTTGGCCAGTTGAGCTGGCTGAGCAGATAAAGGCACCTGCTGCTAAGCATGATGACCTGAGCTCCATCTGAGCACTCACAGAGTAGAAGGAGAGAACCAACTCCTGAAAGTTGTCCTCTGATCTCCATACATGCACTATGATATGAACACACACACACACAAATAAATAAATAAATAAATAAATATAAATAAAAATATAAGAAATATTTATATACTACAGGTGAGCTATAAGTCAAGAGTACACAACTAGCCATTGTTCACACTTTGATACCACTTACTCATCTGCTTCTCACTCCTGCCTATGGAGTAGAAAAGCGCAGCTGCAGAGCAAGAGGACAATCAGCATCTTCCACAAAGCCATGTGCTCAGAGTGACCCACTGTGAAATAGGCATGGTTTCTTGAGCAGAGATATCTATACAAATTGGAGTGACTGAGGTTTTGTACTTCCATAAAACTTTACAACTGCATTACTACATTTTGGATACATACATGGCTACATATTTTCATCAGCCATAATATCTCAAAATCTGATCCAGGACCTAACTTTAGTTGAGTTATCCTTCATCAATGACCATGGCAATTATGAAAATGAAGATGTTCATATCAGAATTTACATGAATGGGCTTACATTAAGGAACATGAAGAAAAGTTAAAAGAAGTAGCATGAACAAAAATTCAAAAGTTATTGCTTCTCAAAGATTTATATGTGTGTTTTCTTCTGTGTGCATGTAGTTTGTATTTGTGTTATAATCACCACACCACATTAAACTTCACTTGTATCATTTGTAGCTTAAACTTATGTAAAATACAATGAAAAAATATTATGAAACATTTTCTTAATTACATACAATTTAAAAACTTGCAAACTTTCAGTGTGAAAATATATTACATCAGTTAATATCTGTAAAAATTTCAAAAATAGAAACAGCATCCAAGGGGTAAAGCATAGAAACTGCATGTTATAATCAGTGTGGTTTCATAGAACACACAAAACCTTTCATGTCCAAGAAAACTGATTTGGAAGTGGTAGGCACATTTTCAGGAAAGGAAAGTGTACCCTTGGATAATTAGAGAGACTGAGCATCAAAGAGCAGATTCTTACTTAGCTGTCTACAGTATGGCCAGATGAGGAAGGAGGGCCAGGAAGTATAGCAGAGGTGAGGTAAGCAGGGACATTGGGGAATACAGGGATCTGTGATTTGCTTGGCTTATAAAACTTACTAGGAATTTTGAGTAGTGGTTTTGGAGATGTTTAGGATGAAATATGTTCACATCTTATTTGTGGTGCTGCTCTTCCCTCTGACTTGAGAAGGTTGCCAGAGGACAATGGAAAGGAACTATCAATTTGGATATTAAAATATATTCAACAAGCTGGGCGTGCTGTCTGGGGCTATAGGAAAACTCTGTCCTCCATATCCCCATGTACTTCCTCCTTAGCCAGTTCTCCCTTGTGAATCTGGTGTACATCCCTACAACTGTTCCCAAGATGGCATTCAACTTCCCTTCTGGCCAGGAAAGCATCTACTTCCTAGACTGTGGAGTGTAATCCTTTTCCCTGACCATGGTGGGTCCCGAAGGACTTTTCTTGGTTTCCCATGGCTTATGACTGTTTGGTGGCCATCTGCCACCCATTTCATTATTCCATTTGCATGAGAAAAATGTTGTGTCTGAAGATGATCATAGGATCCTGGATGTTGGGCTCCATCAACTCCTTAACACACACAGTCTATGCCCTTCATATCCCTTATTGCCGGTCTAGGCCCATTAACCATTTCTTCTTTGATGTTCCAGTCATGGTGCTCCTGGTCTGTATGGACACTTGGGTCTATGAGTACACGGTGTTTGTGAGCACAAGCCTGTTTCTCCTACTTCCTTTCCTTGGTGTCATTACTTCCTACAGATGGGTCCTTTTAGCTGTCTTTCATATGTGCTCAAAAGAGGGAAAGAAAAAGGCCTTCAGCACATGTTCTACACATTTAACTGTGGTGACATTGTACTCTGTACCTTTTTTCTGTACTTATCTTCGAACTAAGAGTTTCTGTTCAACTACTGAAGATGACTTGGCTGTCTTCTACTCGATCCTTACCCCCATGCTCAACCCCATCATCTACAGCCTGAGGAATAAGGAGGTGCTGGGGGCCATGACTAGAGTGTTTCAGATATTCTCTTTCATGAAAACATGATCATCCACCCCTTCTCTTTCAGTTGTCCCTAGACAATGCCACAGAGGAGCGCTGTCGATTGGAAATGTAATGTGTGCCACTTACATATCTTAAATATTTCCAGTGGTTGTTACTTAAATTAAATAATATGCTTATTATTACATAAAGTATTATACTATCACTTCATCATATTATTTAATTAATATTATTGTCAATAATATTAGCAATAGATGTCAATAATAAATTTCCATAACATTAATAATATAATGTGGGACACATTGCTTAGGATGAATGTATAATATTACTGCTAATGTTACAATATTTAGGCTGGTATTGACACTGAGATTTTTTAAAAAATTATAAGAAATTATTACTGTGCTCATGTATTTTGCTTACATTATTTTCATTCTTCAAATCCTTCTGTATGCTGCATATTTAAAGCACATTGTAGTTTGGATTATACATATTTCAAAGACAAATACTCGCATGGCACCAGTATCCAGTGAAAAGCACAGCAATATAAAAGTCATAAAATGTTTTAAGATTAATCACTATTTGATGCTACTTTCCCCAGGTATATTTATATATATATGTATGAAATATAAAATACAAAAACATTGAGAACTGAACTGAGAAATTCATTAGTGTCCTCTTCATCATCTCTGTTCTGTGTTCCATGAGCCTTAGGTGTAGAGGTTTCATTGTAGATGTGTCACTTCAGCCTGGGCAATTCACAGACAAGTCCCACACAGACGGTTGTGGTACATGGTATTAGTCTCTGACTGGTGCAAAATGAGCTTCTTTGATGAATGGTGACATCACTGGGATATTTGTCTGTAATATATAAGGATAAATATTTTGCACATAGCAAAAAATCACATTAGTCTATCAATGTGACAGGCTTGGGGTTTTCTCTAAGATCTATGGTCACTCCAGCCATGTGTATTAGGTTATGTTTACATGACCACATTTCAGGTTCTTCCCTGTGAGAGGGCGCTTAGTCAAATTAGGTAGCTGTTCATTGCCTCCAAGATAAGAGTGCCACTACTGCACCAATGACATATGTTGTGCTGGCCATTGATGTGGTTATTTAGTCTTGAAGCTGGTTTGGGATCATTCACTGACTTTTTCCCCTTGACACCTTCATAGTGCTGTCCAAAGCTATGAGAGCTGCCTTCAAGGGAAGTGATTGCAGCTCAGTTGCAGCTTTATTGCTCCGAATCCTGTGTCTGAAGTATGTTCTGTCTTCAGCAGTAGGGTCTTACCTTCAAATTCTGGGAGGCCATCAAGGGCTGTGGCAATAGCCTGAGTAATTTTGGGAGTCTCTTGGACCACCCTGGGCAACAAATCAAAGGAAGGTATCTCCTGTTTGGCGCTGTGTCTTGCTATGTAGCCTTTAGCTATACACATGGACTCATGTAGGGATATTGTATATATAATTTCTCAGTAGGTTGTTGAACTAATATGGTTCCCATTGGTTTTTTAAAACCAGCTAGACATTATTTATCTCCTCTCTCTCTCTCTCTCTCTCTCTCTCTCTCTCTCTCTCTCTCTCTCTCTCTGTGTGTGTGTGTGTGTGTGTGTGTCTAACTGTTCTACCATGTTTTCCCCATTTTAATGTGCCCCCATTCCTCATGCAACAAAGGCCCAGGAATGTAAAAGTTCACAAATAGCCAAAGTGTAGCAATCAAGAGTCTGCTGAATGCTGGTCCTTGGACAGGATCCCTTTATTAAACTTCTCTCACCCAAGGCTCAGGGACCATTGCAGAAAAGAGGGCAGGAAGATTGTAAGAGCCAGGGAGAAGGTATATGGTCATATGGAAACAGAGTCCTACAAGCTCCTGGGAACCTTCTCATATGATTCTGTGGTAATGGTGTCAGCGTACCCAAGTCCCATGCAAACTCAGGAAGACAAAAACCCAGCATAGAACTGGGAAAATGAACAGTAGACCTCAATCTTATCTGAAGGAATGTTGGCAACTGATTGCTACTAGATGAAGAAGAGCTTATCTTCCTTAAAACAAAGGACTCTAGATAGGCTGACTAGACATAGTGGATGACAGACTTGCACTGTGGAATGGCTGGGGACACTGACAACCCAGTGGGCCTTAACAGGGATGACTGAGTATATGAGCTCCAGTGTTAGAGGGGCTGCTATTGGAGGGTGCCAATGGAGATGGGGGTATAAAGATGATTAGGATTGTTTGAGCTGTTCTGTATGAAACACAAAAATTTCAGTAGAGGAAAAGTACCAAAATATAATAATTGTCAAATATTGTGAATGGGATGATGGAGAAACTGTTATACACACTTGGTGGAAGTGTAAATTAGTACAGTCATCATGGAAGAATATTTTTTCTTCCAAAATATAAAAGGAGACAAACTGGGATCTTGGAAACCACCTACTGGGCATAAATTGAAAAAGAGTAAAGTCAGAGCATTTCTGAGCTTCAACACCCCCATGCTTATTCTAATACTGTTAACATTGTCAAAATACATTCTGGTGTACTCTGCCACAGTGGGATAAATATGGTTAACAGCAATGCCACACACAGCTCAAAAGAAAGGATGTTGAATGTATTTATCTTAGAGAAGTGTAATTGTTAGTGATAAAGATGTATTCATGTGTGAAACATCATGCTGTTCCTTATAAATGCAATTATCTCTCAATGGAAGCATCTTTATCATATTTTGTGGTATGTAGATATATATATATCTGTGGTGTACTGAATAGTAGTGAGATGAGAAGCAATAAAACATGAGTATATCAAATCAATGTCATGGAGCTTATTTGTTTCATTTCATTTCATTATGACCTTCCTGACTACAATTCAAAATATAGACTCTGTCTTAACATCCCATATAAGACTATTCTAGAGGAACTTATTTGTCCTAGTATTTTTTTATTTCCATAAGAACACTGAAATGAAATAACCTGCACATGATATCTCATGTGTATATATTCATAATTATAGTGTCTTTTTGGTCAATTGTTCTCTTGATCAGAACATAGTGACCTTATCTTTTCTGATTAATTTTCATTTACAGTCTAGTTTTTCAGATATTAGAATTGTAATGTGTGTCCCGAGGGTATTTGTTCCTCCAAGGGATGTGAGCTGACCAAGGGCAAGGCCCACTGTGGAGAATGGGCTGCTGAAAGTTAGATGCTGAGGGAGGAGCTTTGGCACCATCTTGGCAATTGTGTGCAGAAAAAAATCGTCCCAGTGTCTCCTCCACGTGGACACAAGAGGGGGCATTTACCGACCTGGGGTGAGACCACAGCCCACGAGGCGTGGACAAAAGCTAATGGAGACTGTGGGTGGGGCACGGAAGAGATCTGGAACTGTGGGCCGCTGAGCTACAGAGTGGAATGGGGCACCAGGTGTTCGCCTTCGGAAGTTACTCTATTTCCCCTACCCTGGATATAAACCATGTAAAATTCAGATAAAGATGTGTTACATGGTTTGTCTAATAGCACCAGGAGCAAGGGACCATAAGAGAACTTGGGAGACACAATGCCTGCTTGTTTCCCCTACCCAGGATATCAACTATGAAAAATTCAGATAAAGATGTGTTATGGTTTCTCTTAGCGCCAGGAGCAAGGGACCATAAGAGAACTTGGGAGACACAATGCCTGCTTGTTTCTTAGTGCCATTTGCTTCCATCGGGTCACCCTAAGGTGAGAAGACATTATTTTGAAGAAAAAAGATAGATTTTGTTTCTTAATCCATTCAACTAGTCTGTCTTTTGACTAAGGAGTTGAAGCCATTGATATTTAAAGTAATTTTTGAAAGATATGCATTGATTACTGTTACTTTCTTTTTGTGTTTTTGGTCCTATTTTGTGTTTACATAATTATACTTTCATTTGTTTACTTTCTGTAACCTCTTGGGTATGATCATTTCTTTCTTGAGTCCTTTTTATTGCCTCAAGTATTCTCTGTAGGACTGGTTTTGTGGATATGTATTCTTTCAGCCAATTCATGTCATGAAAGATTTTTTTTCTCCTTCAACTCTGATAGTTTTGATTAGTAAAGTATTCTGTGTTCCCATCTATGGTCATTTACAATTTGGAATACTTTGGTCCAGGCTCTTCCAGCTTTCATAGTTTTCATTTTTCTTTAAATATTCTATTTATTGTGATTTTGTAATTTTATGTGTATAAGTGTATTCCTGGCATGTATGCAAGTGCACTCATGTCATACAATGCCAGCCTGCAGAGGTCAGAAGAGTTCTTCTGATCTGGAACTAGAGTTAAAGATGGATTTTAGCCATCATGTGGATGCTGGGGACCGAATCTGGGACCTCTTCAAGAGCAGTCAGTTCTCTTAACCACTGAGTATTCTCTTCAGCCCAGGGTTCTCTTTTTATGTAATTTATTTCTCCTCTCTTTGTTCTGTACGTTCAATTTTTTGTCTTTTTGAGACAGGGTCTCCCTGTAGCCTCACCTGACCTAGAACTTGCTTTGTAGACCAGGCTTACCTCAGTCTCATAGCAATCTGCTTGCCTCTGCCTCCTGAGTGCTGGGACTAAAGGCAGGATTATCATATTTGTATGGGAATATCTTTCCTTAATTTAGGGAAGTTTTCCTCTACAATCCTGTTGAAGAGCTGATGACTGTCATTGACCTGGCATTCTTTGCCTTCCTGTCTGTCTATGATACATAGAGTTGGTCTTTTGATGGTGTCCTACATCTTCTGCATTTTCCATTCCTTCCTTTTTAACATATTTTATATTCTTTGCTTGAGTGGTCTAAGTCTTCAGCTTTATCATCCAGTGTTGATATTCTCTTTTCCATTTTAATCATTCTGTTGGTGAGGCTTTTCCCTGTTTTTTCAAATTGGCTAATGGAGGCTTCAAATCCATCTTTTATTTCTGCTGAGTTTTCTTCAATATTTCTTTCTCTTTGGGGAATTCACTTTTGAAATCCTGAAGTGTCCTTGTCATTTCATTCCAGCATGTATTTGTATTTCCTTGAGCTTCAGTCAGCAATTTATCCCAATTCTCTTTGATTTCTTTGAGTTGTTCATGTGTCCTTTAAATTTATTGACTTCTTTGATCATTTTTATGATTTTTCTTAAAACATTTTGTGTCCTATGATTCCTCCAGGCAATTCTCATTGTAAAACACTTGTATAGTACTGGTGGTGTTTATGGGACCATATTAGTTTGGTTTTTAATATTATCTATATTTTTAATGTGATCTGGGACTGTGGATTTCTTTTGTTGCATGTGTGTCTGATATGAAACTCAAGCCTGCCTTTGTTGACTTCAAGTTTGATTCTGTTTATGTTGTTGATGTTGCTTGGTTCCTTTCTGATCTGGTATGAGTAGTTTGTTCTAGGAATGTGACAGACTCAGGGTTTTCTCAAGTGGCTCTAGATAGGCTAACTAGATACCAATAGATGAACTTGCACTGAGAGATGTCTGGGTACATTAACTTGACTCAACAGGCCTTAATATAAATGACAGAATGCATGAAATCCAGTGGGGTGGCTATGGGAGGGTGGAGATGGAGTGTAGGGTATGAAGATGATTAAGACGTTTTGTATGAAATACACAAAAATTCAGTAAAATATACAACAAATAGGAAAAAAAGAGAATGAAGGAGCCCTAGAGTCAAGTGACTGGGGCTGGCCCCAAAGCAGCGGAATGATGACCAGGCATGGCTGGATCTGGCTATCTCTCTCAGCTAGTCAGACACTCTCTGGCAGTCTCAGTGAGACAGCTCCAAGGCCCAAGGAGAGCTGATATGAAGAGGATGGGCTGGTTCTTACTAGGTAACAAAGGTTTGAGTTCTGGATTAATGGAATGGACTGGAGGTGGTCTCAAAGCAGGGGTAGGGATGCAGCAGGATTTGGGTGACTCGCTCCAGTGTCAGGCACTCTCCAGCAGCTTCAGCGGGATGGGGCCAAAGCCCAAGGACAGCCGATGGAACAGAATGTGCTCATTTTGACTAGCTAGCAGAGAAGGCATAACTAGCCTTTTTTTTTGCGAATTAACGTTTTAATTAATTTCTTTCTATGCATATGAGTGTTTTGTCTGCATGTATGTAAGCATACCATGCAAATGCAGTGCTTGTGGAGGCTAGAAGAGGTCATCAGATCCCCTCAATCTGGACTTAAGGACAGTTGTTTCCATCCCATGTTTGTGCTGGGAACCAAACTCCAGTCCTCTGGAAAAGCAGTCAGTGTTTTTAATCCCTGAGCCATCTCTCCAGCTGTATAACTGGAGTATTAAGGGAGAAAGACTTAGTTGCAACAGCCCCAATCAGTTAGGTTTGGGTGCCTTTCCTGGAACACACACACACACACACACACACACACACACACACACACACACTTAAAAATAAAATAAATGTAGATTTATTTATTTTAAAATATTTTATTATTTCTGGGGCTGGAGAGATGGCTCAGTGGTTAAGAACACTGGATTTTCTTGCAGAAGACCTGGGTTCAAATCCTAGCACCCACATGGCAGCTAATAGCTGTCTGTAACTCTAGTCCCAGGGGATTCAGTAGCCTCTTCTGACCTCCACGGGCATTGCACAACACAGGTGCACTTACGTACACCTGTGCAATACATGCATACATATAAAATAAAAAATAAATAAAATATGTTATTTCTATCATGTATGAGTGTATTGCCTGCATATATGTAAGCGCACCTGTGTCTTGCAATACATCAGATCCCCTGGACCTGGAGTTATTGATGATTGTTAGCTGCCGCATGGGTGGCGGGAACTGAACCTGGATCCTCTGCCAGCGCAGCCAGTGCTCTTAACTGCTGAGTCATCTCTCCAGGCCCAATAAATATATTTTTACAAAGCAGACATATGAAGAATTTACAAAGCAACATATATGAAGAATTCTGAGTAGGTTAAAGGAAGATATGTGTCAAAGTGCATGAGAAAAGATAGCACTGTAAGTCATCAAAGAAATGCAAGTCTAAACTACAATGATAAGCCAACTCAGTCCAGGTATAATGGCTACTATTATGAAAATTTAAAGGCAAATGCGGGTGAAGGTGTGAAGAAAGTGTGATTTCTACACAGCACTAGTAGGAATGTGAATTAGCATCATCACAATGGAAAACAGCGTGTGGTTTATTAGTAAAACAAGAATAGAACAATCATGGGGTTTAGTGGTCCTATTTCATGTATAGTTTAAGGAAACTAAATCATTAAATCAAAGCTATACCTTCACTATCATATATATGTCAACATTAGTTAAAATTGCCAATATATGGAATTGAGCTAGGTGTTTTACAAGTGGTAAGTGCCTGAAGGAAATTTGGTGGGCTGGAGATGTATTTCCACAGTAGAGTGCCAGATTAGCATACAGATTACCCTTGGTCCCATCCCCAGAAAATTAACAAACCCAAAGCCCAATATAAAAGTGGTATATATTGACAATGAAATTGTATTGTTATAAAAAATGAAGCATAGAGCAACATGATTTATGCAGATGTCATGTTAAGAGACATAATCCAGACACACAAGCCTGTGCTCTCACTCATTTGTGAAAAAAAAAAAGGGAACTCTCACAGAACAGGTGTGGACCATGTCATAAGACTGGAAAACAGTGGGTAGCCTAGATGGGAAAAGAAGAGACAAGAGGCAGCAAACAGAGAGAAGGCATGAGTTCTGGTTTTCTCTGGCATAGTAGGATAAACATTGACTACAAAGATCTATGAACATTAAAAAATAGATATTATGAAAGTTCCTAACACATAGAAATGTTTGAAAAGGACATGTTTTTCATACTGATTTTATCATTGCACATTGTAATTATGTATCAGAATATAACATAGCACTACACACTGATACATTTATATGTTCACATAATATTAATAATAATGCTAACTACAAACAGGTTTTGGTGACTACAGGTCCATGCTGATGACCTTGGTATTGCCACTCTCCCATCCCCATAGCGATGTGTAAAGAAACACATGGCATAAGTACTCAGGTGTCTGGAGCAAGAAGCTCATATATTCTGGGAAAAGAAATGTCTGCACTGGATTATTGGTAGCCATCATAAAATTATTCTACACTAACAATGGTGCCTGTGATCCCAGCACTTGGGAGGCAGAATCAGGACACTGAGTTTAAGGCCAGTTTGGGACATAAAACAAAACCCCACCAAGAATCAGAAGGAAACTTCTTTCACATCAAAGTTATCATGCAGAGCAAGATATATAATTTTCCAAAATATATGTGCCCATTCAAAAATGTCACAATTCTTAATTTTTTTCAGTTATATAGCAATATTCAAAACAAATATTCTGTAAACATCTATTTTCTTCATCATTTAATCCAAATTTTCTGCCCTCCAAGACTTTCATGATCATCATACAATCTTTTTAAAAAATATTTATTTAATAACCACATGATTAGAAGAAGCATTTCATTACAATAACATATTCAACAACAATTTCCAGAGCAAAGATGCATGTCTTTCAAAATTGGCTATAAATTTTTATGTTCACAGTTGAATTAATACAGTTATACAATATTGAACTCAGTATCCCTTTAAGAAATAAAATTGAATGGGGATTTAACCTTTAAAAAATATCTCCATTTCATTTTAAAATGTACTATTTCATACAGAAAAACTCATTTTTAATGCTACTAACACTTAAATGTTTACATATGCATCTCTAATCTCTATATCATACATTCTCTTAACTAGTATCTGTCATATGGAGACTCCCTGTTATGGTAAAGTCTTCTCAAAAGGGCTAAAATACCCTGAATACCCAAACTTCATTGTCTCTAAGAGAAACTGTAAAGATCCTTGCCTCATTCTGAGTCACCAAGATCAGAGAAATAATGACAGTAACATGTTTCTTCTAGTTGATTCTCTCATTGTAAATAGTTCTTGAAATTTGGATATACAAATTTTTCCACTAATCCACCTTACCAATGAGCAGTTTCTACTTCTGCAGAGAAGGAAAGGTGTACAGTCATTAGTCGGGGACTCTAACTTTCCCACTCAAATTTCAGGTAAAAATAATGTCCATGTTCTGTGAGGATGGTATAGTAGCAGGAAGATAGGAAAAAGCAGAGGTGAGAAGAGATGAATCTCATAAAAAAAAAGTACAGGCTGGGTTCAGAACACCGCAGGGTCACCTTCTACACTGTTACTGCATGCAAGGCTCAGTATGCAATACAGAGGGACAGAGGAGATGTACCTATCATAGTGGAAATAGATCTCTGCCTAGCCAAGTTTTCTTACCAAATTTCTTTCTTTCCTGTGTGATCCAAAGGAATAAGGAAGTACATTGGTATATGGAGGACTTCAGAATTACAAAAATTTTACAAAAACTGATTCAGAGACTGTGAGTGTGTTGTGGTTTCTCAAAGGGCCAATGTAGTACCTTTGATCATCCATTTGAAGTAAAGTCTGCCATTGTGGTGTGGACATTTCTCCAGGTATATTTCAGTGTTCCATATGGATTATGTGTGCATGGTAAGAGCTTGATAGGATGATTTGTCTGTTTGGAGCTTTACAAATAAATGCAATGGCCATCACTCTGCACAAGGGGAGACATGGAAGTCATCCATAAAGGACTATAAAAACGTCGATATACACTTATAACTTTCCCTCTATAACCTTAAAGCAATGGAAATATTTGGGAAATGTTTATTCATCATATTTCGATCTCATTAGTGATTAATATTTATTTAGTACAAGGTCACCAAGTAATAGCCTATCTTTCATTTCTATAATGAAGGCATAAAGACACAGACAAGTATCATAAATGGTCCTAAATGTCCACTAGTCTAGTTTGCTAATAGGTAGATTGACTAGGAAAACAAGAGTCTAAAGCCTCCTCATTCCTGGAGGACAGTATACGAGCAACTGGCAAACATCCTCCTTCTAGTTCTAGAATTTCTTGCCAATTACTGTACATTTAAGTGTCTGACGTAAATTTTCATTTGTGCTGAAATTTGCTCAACTTCAGTCCTTAATCAAGGGTGGAACTGGAAAGCTGGATTTCTGATTCTAAATATTCATTTTATCATAAGAGTGCTGGGTCAGCCTGTGACTAAAGTAGAATTTCTGACTGGAGCAATGTTTCAGGACATCAATGTGTAGCCCTTTGTGAAGTGGGAATTTAATACATATGCCTAACATCCCTTATAGCTTCAAGGTCATTTTTAGAATTTTAGAATGTGCCTCTTCAGTGTTTCTGGCATTGGGTGAGATGGCTGGCTTGTGCTCATTTCTCTAAGTTTACAACTGAATTGACTTAAACCATCAAAGGCAACATAAATGGCCAAGGTTTTGGTCTCAGTGGACTTGGGCATGAGGGATCAATCAGAGGAAAAGGGGAATGTATAAGGATTGGTGACATAAGGTCATGCCCACAAAATACTGCATTTTCAATTGTTTTTCCATTAGCATAATCTGTAGGAATTAAATTTGAAATGTCTTTTGTGTCTCACTTGAACAGATGAGTAGTGAGCAATGTTTTTACCAATCAATGAACATGGGACTATTCAAAGAAGTCTGGTGAAGTTCTTTCCTGGCTTTATCAAACATAGAACGACTAGTGGTGGGAGCCAAGAGGAGCATTCATTAAAACTTGTTTTGAAAAAATTTTCCTAGGAATTTTGATAGATAAAAAAGGGATTATTATGTATGAGGCAGAGTTTTGGTCTTCTGTAGGACTGCTGAACAGTGAGATGATCCTGTTGCATACACGGTAGACTATGTAAGCAGAGCTTGGTGTTAAGCCTTCCTAAGGCAAACAGGTTGTCAGTGCAAGAACTTTGGACAAGGGTCCAGTTGTCATTATCAAGCAGGTTGGTGTATGTTAAGTGAATGGGGGAGATGTTCTGGAGATGTGGTTTTCTTGTTATGAGGAAACCCTTTTCCTTGCAAAGAGAATGCAAATTTTCACAACCAATCATAAAATCTAAATGTGAGCTTAAACTGCAAACAGAAGCAACGTGAACTTGTTTGAATTGTACAGTGTGCAGTATTTGAAAGTTGTGACCTTAAATAAGAGAGTGATTTTTTTTCTGGTCTTAAGGTTTCTCAAAGTCTAAGAGGTGCGATGAAGAAAAGAGATGAATTCTTCTCAAGACCTAGTCTAGGCTGAGCACAGAGAGCTCACTGAGATCCATGTTCCCATGTGACCCGCTCAGGTTTTAGGATTTACTAAGCTGAGGCTCTGCTGAGCAATTTCCTTATTGGTCTTGATGACTGAGCAGAGTTCTTGCTGTGTGTCCCAACAGTGTGTGTGTTTGTACACTAACTTTGGGAAGCTTAATCTGTGATCTCAGGTTTTTAACACACACACACACACATACACACACACATACACACACACTTAAAAATCTCTATTTTCAATCAGTATGTCTTTGGCATGATCAAGGGACATACTAATATTAGATAAGCCATGTAGCCACTTGAATAATATTTTGTGAGTAATGATGCAGTCAAGAATGTGGTTCTTCTTGAAACTCGGTGCATTAAATGATGTTCACACAAAATAAAGAGAACTGGGCATCAGTGGCCAGATCCTTAGCTCTGATACAATGTCTTGGATCATAAATTTTTAAGTACCTGATATTTGGCATCTAGTGACTATTCCATAACTACCTGCCAACATGACAGATTTTAACCTATAAATAAAATACTTCTGCAATAGCTGTCATCAGTGCATATTTATGTTCCATTCAAGTCTGAGAGCATGTGCCTATGGACTTCCTTCATATAAACGCAACATGTAAAATGCAGACTGTGCAGACTGTGTGTTCAAGGCTGGATTGAAAACAACTCTTAAGGACTTCAAGAATTTCCCTTTCTCTAAATTTAAATACAAGTTAAAGAAAGTAATAAAGTATCCAGAGTAACTCTTCTGTATTTACAGAGAATATAAAACTAATTTTTTAAAATGTTCTCATCAATTTTTTCACTATGAATAGTTACATTAAGTCACCTCTAAACATAATATTCTGTCCATTTCAACAGGCACATACATTGAGGACCTGCTGTATGTAAAAAGGTGGTGGGAGACTGAGACCCAGTGAGTCATTAGAAATAACTCTAGGCCCAGACAGGCAACATACTTTCCTTATTGACCCAGGGCTCAGTGATTCTGTAGAATTCGTGACTCTGTGCTTAAACTAAGATCAGTCACTAGATATTCTTTTTCCCTCTTACTACTCTTCTCCATGTGTTGCTTCTGAAAGCTCTCTTCTGAAGAAGAGTATCCCATATGAGGTCTAGAATCATAACTTTGAGACCATCACACTCCTAGGTGTCTCAGCACAGCTTGAACAATATCCAAGTCATTATTCCTTTACACAAATGCTCCCACATGCCCTTCACAAACACTCTCTTCATTGCTTTTGTCCTCATCAGGTTTCCCTCCCTGTATGTCACAACCAACCTGCTTTTGAAAGGCTCCAATCCCACTTCTCTGTCCCTTTGTCTTCCTTAGTTTTTCCTCATGCATGCAATCATTATGCAACATCAGTTCATCTGTCTGAGTTTATTGTTTTAATCATGGTAGCACTTTCTTAATTTGATCTGCAGATTGCTTAACCTTGCATAAGATAAAGACCAAAGAAAGGAAGCAATTGGAAGTAGGGAATATGTTTTGAACAAACAAGTGTTTCATATTGATGGTTTATATTTATGTGCCCAACAGTAGCTATTTCTAAAACATACTAAAGTACACAGGATGCTTGTGATTTCATATTCACTCCATGTCCAAAGTTACTGTGCTCCCACCATGCTCCTGACTGCATTTCTCATTGCTAACATGTGTTGATTAGATAACTATAAAGTATATTTGAATTGTCTGTCACAAACTTTCTTTTAAAATTTTAGTGCTGCTTACCAAAGACCTATGAATTGCCAATTGACCTGTTCACTATTGAAGCCCCATGCCACTGACCCTGTCAGGCTATGGCTCCAGTATTTCTCTCATCAGAAGATAACATGCAAGTTAAACAAGAATTTCTGTATTGAGACCAGATCAGAGAAGAAATCAACTATGTGTTGGAAATATAATACATTGTAATCATAGTCTATGCATGTTTGGTGAGTGAGTTGAGAAGAATCCAGGTAACAGAGACAGAGCAGCAGTAACGTGTCATGTGAGAGCCAATCCCAAGTCAAGACCGTAAAAGAGCAGGAAAAATGATCCAATCAGGAATATTTGTTCATTTTATTATGGTTTAAATTTAATATGATTATGATCACTTAATTTTGTTTTATTTCTCTTAATTGATAAAATCTGAAGTGGGCAAGCAAAAATATAAGTGATACACACAATAAGTAAATAGATGAAAAATGTAATTTGATCTTCATGCATGTAAGCTGTCTGAGCAGTACAGTTGCTGCTAATCCTGAGGACCTGAGTTCAATCTTTTGAACCCCCATTGTGGAAGGAAAGAACATACTCCTGCAAGCTGTCCTCTGACGTCCACACATCCATCATGAAATGCACACACACACACAAACACACAAATAGCTAAAGAAATATCTAAAAATTTAAAAAGTATATAGCTGAGCTGTAGATCAAGAATACACAACCACCCACTGCCCACAAGGTCTTTCAGAACAAACGCCTTTGCCTCTGCTTCTCACTCCTGCCTTTGAAGTAGCAGAGCTGAGCTGCAGAGTAAGAGGAGAAAACAGCATCTTCCATAAGGTTCATGTGCCCAGAACTGGCCCACTATGGAAATAAGCATGGTCTTTAAGCAGCGATAACTACACAAACTGAAGTGATTTAGGTATTGTATATACATAAAGCGTTAGGAACACATTATTACATTTCAAACAGAAAAATGACTGTATACTTGCATTAGCCATATGAGCTCAAAATCTGCTTTCACCCTATTTTGAGTTCCTTCACATCAGTGACATCCATGACTTCATGGAAATGAAAAGGTCATACCTGAGTTTACATGATTGTGCTGTGGTGGAATTGAAATATATGAAGTAATATGAAGAGCAGCTCATGCAAGTTATTGAGTTACTGTATCTCGAACATTCATATATATATATATATTTTAGCTTACAGAGATGTAAAATACAGTGAAAATATGTATTATGGAACCTGTGATGTTCATTGTCTAATTTATTCACATGAAATATTTCAGTGTGAAAGCATATTTAATTAATATGTGTAAAATTTCCCCAGATGGAAGCATCATTAAGGAAGTGAAAACGTAGTAACAGCACATTATAACTAGTGTTGATCTTCCAGCACACAAAACATTCAAGTTCAAGAGCAGTGATGTGGGGGAGGTGGGCACATGGTCAGTAAGGGAAACGCATATTTCAGAGAACGTGAGAGGTAGAGCATTAAGGAACAGACGTCTGCTCATCTGTCTACAGTAGGGGCAGATGGGAAAGTGAGCCAGGACACAGGGTGTAGCAGAGGGCAGTGTAAGTGTGGCATTGGGGAATCCAGGGATCCGGGTTTTCCCAGGTTTGTAAGACTTGATATTAACCTTGAGCAGTGGGCTTTGGATAGTTTGTAGGAGGAAATGAATTAGCCATCTTATTCATGTTGTTACCTTTGACTTTATGAAGATTGCACAGACATCTCTGACCAAGAAAGTTGCCATGCAGTACCAGAAGAAGAATTCATCGTAATCATTAATTACACTCAGTTCCTCTTCACTATCCTCTTATGTTTCATGTGTTGAGTCTATTTTGCTTTTATCTTTTCTTTAAATAGTAAGATACAGCAATATTTTTCATGGAGAAAGGAAATCAAAGTTCCAGTGACTTCATTTTGTTGGGGTTACTTCCACGAAACCACACTGGCCTTTTTCTGTTGTTGCTCATCATCCTCGTGCTCTCTCTGTCCTTGTTTGGCAACTCAGCAATGATCCACCTCATACGTGTGGATTCCAGGCTCCACACCCCCATGTACTTTCTCCTCAGTCAGCTCTCCCTCATGGACCTGATGTACATCTCTATGACTGTTCCCAAGATGACTTACAACTTCCTCTCTGGCCAGAAAAGTATCTCCTCCTGGGCTGTGGAGTGCAATGCTTTTTCTTTGTATCCTTGGCATGTTCTGAAGGCTTACTCCTGGCCTCCATGGCTTATGACCATTTTGTGGCCATCTGCCACCCACTTCATTATCCAATTTGTATGAACAAAACGATGTGTCTGAAGATGATCATAGGATCCTGGATATTGGGCTCCATCAACTCCTTAGCTCACACAGTCTGTGCCCTTCAAATCCGTTATTGCCAGTCTAGGTCCATTAACCATTTCTTCTGTCATGTACCAGCCATGTTGCTCCTGGCCTGTATGGACACTTGGGCCTATGAGAACATGGTGTTTGTGAGCACAAGCTTGTTTCTCCTACTTCTTTTCCTTGGTATCACTGCTTCCTATGGACGGGTCCTTTATTCAGTTTTTCATATGCACCCAAAAGAGGGAAAGAAAACACCTTCAGCATTTAACTGTGGTGACATTTTACTATGCACCTTTTATCTACACTCATCTTTGATGTAAGAGTTTCCACTCACCTGTAGGAGGTGAGATTCTGGCTATGTTGTATACTACCCTCTCTCCTATGCTCAACCTCATCATCTACAGCCTGAGGAATGAGGAGGTCCTGGGGGCCTTGACTAGAGTGTTTGGGATATTCTCTTCCCTGAAAACATGATCCGCCCCCCTTTAAGTGTCCCCTGGAAAATGCCATGAAGCAGTGTTGTCTGTTCAAAATATAATATTGTCCACATGCTTGTTTAAAAGTTTTCTCACGATGCATTTATTATTTATTGAACAATATGTTTATTAATGCATAAGATTATAATTATTCCTCAAATCCTTAAAAATAGAGAAACTATGGGATCTGACAATCAATCCCCATTCAGGGCATAAATTGAAAAAGAATAGTCAAAACATTTAAGAGACACCACACCCCTTTATTACAGTACTGTTTGCATTATCTAGAAAACATTCTGCTCTGCTTTGCCACAATGATATAAATATAGTGAACAATAATATAACCCAAAAGAGAAGCTTTTGGTTGTTAGTCTTTGTCAACCTGACAAACTAGAGACATTTGGAAAGAGGAAACCTCAATGAGAAATTCCTTTCATTAGATTGGTTTGTGGACATGTCTATGGGACATTTTCCTGATTTCTAGGTGATGTAGGAGGGCCCAGTCTACCGAGGGGAGTTCCATTCCTAGGCAGGTTGGCCTGGGATACATACAAAAGTAGCTGAGTAAGCCAGAGTGAGCAAGTCAGTAAGCCAGGTTTCTCTGGTCTTTGCACTAGTTCCTGTACCAGCGATCCTGCACTGAGTTCCCTACACTGACTTCCCTTGATGGTGGACTGTAACCTGTAAGCTCTAATAAATCCTTTACACTCCAAGTTGGTTTTGATCAACATATTTACCCAGGAAGTGAATTCTCACAGTACATGGAAATTTTATTTGTTAAAGTTGTTGTGCCACATAATTATTAAAAAAAGAAAATGAGAATGTAAAAAATGTTAAAAGCATGTGGGAATGGCGATATTTTCCAAAGTAGAAAAAATGAGAAAGCTTAAACAAGTGCTAAAGGTCTGTCTAGGTTTGTTATGATATTTAAAGAATGAGACAAAAATAATATACACATAAACTTAAAATATCTAAAGTCATAGTCTAGTCAAGTAGTTTAAGGAATAAAATATATATCTACATAGCACATGGCAATTAAAAGTGCCAGACCGACAGGACTACCCTTATTGAATGTTTAACAGCCATACTTTGAGACCTATACTAATCTGGTAAGAGGGACTTAAAGGACAGTTTTTGCCCCTTGCACTCCAAGGTCGACTAAGTTCCAGGGAACTACGGAGCATCTCTCAATATGTCTTGTAACTGTGGTGAGTCACCTGTCTTCTTGTTCAGGGAGGCCTTGGAGACCCCACCAGATGGACTTGAACCAGTGTCTAGTAGGAGGGTCAACTCAGAGGGAACATTTCTTCCATGCTTCCACATGAAGCCAGCCACAGTACAGCAGGACCTTTGAATTATCTTCACATAGATGGAATTGCTAAAAGAAAGGAGCCAGGGGCTCTTCCCAAGCCCACGTGACCTGTGAAGAACAGATGCACAAACGACCTTAAGTGTAAAAATAAATTGATTTATTTGGTGCCAAGTGTATGATCTTAAACACCCGAAAGGAAAGTATAACCAAAGAGTAAAGTCATCAGTATATTTCTTTAAGATTTCAAGAGATTGCACTTCCCAGACATTAGGCTTAAGTCCATATAAAAAGTTATTTAGACAATTATTTCTCATTGATGATTTTGTTCCTAATCAGAAAGTGCTTCTCAAATGTAAAACTTCAAATCTTGGTCTGCAATACTGCAGTGCCCACCTGTAGCTAATGGAGACAACCTGCTATTGTTCTAAAATGATGGCTAAATTGGATTTCTCCACCTATTTTGAAGCCTTTGATAGGGAACTGACACTGAGTCTAACCACGCCAACAGCTATCAAAATATCTGAAAGCAAATCCTGAATCCATCATTCTTGATTCCAGCCTTGGCAGACAAAAGAAAAATGAGGAAGAACCCAATAGAGGGATGCTTTTGGAAGCTCTCATCAAGAAATTCCACTGGACTCTGATATGAACATTTGAAATTTGCCCTGTTCAGACTTTTTTCTTGTTCCATATCTAGAACTTGTAATGCTAATCACCCTTGCCTTTACTTCTCCTTCACATTTCCTACTCACCAGACAAGGACTTTTTTGCCCCGAGTTGTGCAATTTGGGAGTCTTTTAGATAGAACTACTGAAGGGGTACCCCAATTACCTCACCCTGCAGTCATGTTCAGCATGCAAGGAACCAGAGCAGTCTGTGTCCTGATTCCCTATCCACACCTTACGTAACCTGTGGGGACCTAAAGGCCCCACCTTGCATAGGTCCGAAAGGAAGTTACTGGGGGCGCGGCCTGGCTTGCTTTGAAAGTTTGAAGAATGCTTTCACACTGCTGAGGAGTGCATGATCAGCACGTGACCGTCCTTAAGATATACCCTCAGCGGGGAGAGGGGAGTTCCAGGTGCCTTTATAAACTTTGTAACACCTGCAGTAAGTGAGTCTCTGCCTGACTAAGACTCCCCATTGCATCTGAGTGTCCCCGGGTAATGGGCACAGTGTGGGCTGGCGAACGGCGTGCTTACTCATCCCCAATCCTCACCTCGCCAGGCATCGCTGATTTGAACCCCCAGCATCTGGCGCTCAACATGGCACTTGAAGGAATGTGAAAAGAAGAAAAGAAAGAAGAAAGAAACAAAAACAGATTGGGGCCAATCAGGAGGTTCAGGGTAAGCAAGACCCTAAAAATGGGTAACACAATTTTTAAGTTTGAAGACCCAGCGCTTAAAGCACTGAGAGATATGCTTAAAAGCAGGGGATTGGATTTGTCAGATCCCGTAGCTCGAAAGGTTTGGGCAGAGGCTATTCATTTGGCTCCCTGGCTACTTGGGGCTAATGTTTTTACTGGGGATACATGGGAACATGTGGAACATCTAGCTTGACAAAGGGAGGTTCAATTAATTAGGGGTTGATCCGCCGTTGGAGTTCTACCCTATTATTTTGGCCTTAAATGCATGCTTTCTGCCCAAGAGCCCTAAGCCCTTGGCGCCACCTCCTGAGGAGCCTTCAGAAACCCCAGCATGGGAATCATGGGAAGGGTTTGAGGAAGAAGGCAGAAATGCAACAGAAGTGAACCCAAAAGCAGCCAAAGTAACAAGAAGCACCTCAGATGTGCCCTGGCCAGCTTCAGAGCCTCCTGGGAAGAAGGGCAGAGTGGAGCAGAGTGCATGGGGTGGGCTGCAAATGCTGCCCACCCCACCCACCTTGAACTAACGTGTGTGTGCATGCCGCACTCCCCTGGCCTGCGACCGGCTGGAGTCAGGGGCTCGCACTATCACGACCGGTGCAAGTCAGGGGCATGCGCGAAAGCCGAGTGGGACCAGCGCGGCAGCCACCGAGCACATTAAAAAAAATAATAATAAAAAAAATAAAAAAGCAACTTGTCCTACGCCATGACTTACTTTGTTTCTCTTGATAATGCTTATCTTTAAGTGTCTTTACCAGATAATACAGCAACAGAGGACCCTTGGAACTGCCACAGGCCACCTCCTCATGATTACGGACTCCCCCAGGACCCCCTCTGGTTGCCCACACTTGGCTAAACAAGTTAGGCAGAGACTAAGACTGTCACAGGCTGGCATTACCCACACGGCTGCCCTTAATCATGATGTATTTTTAACCAAAGATGGGTACGATGTCCCATGACAAGTACTCCTAAGACAGGACATGCACATGGCCAAGTGCATGATCCAATGATGGGCAAGGATTGATCAGAGGTGACACAACCTAAGACAGGCAAAAATGCATAAGATTAGAGGAAGGAGATAGCCATTTCTCCTCAGGGAGCTGCCTGTGAGGTGGGTAACCCATGAAATAAAGTCAGTCTGGCTTTTATTTATTTTAAAATAAAAAGGGGGATATGTGGGGACCTAAAAGCCCCACCTTGCATAGGTCCGAAAGGAAGTTACTGGCGGCGCAGCCTGGCTTGCTTTGAAAGTCTGAAAAATACTTCCACGCTGCTGAGGAGTGCATGATCAGCATGTGACCATCCTTAAGATACATCCTCAGGGGGGAGGGGGGAGTTCCAGGTGCCTTTATAAACTTTGTAACACCTGCAATAAATGAGTCTCTGCCTGACTAAGACTCCCCGTTGCATCTGAGTGTCCCCGGGTAATGGGGGTGGTGTGGGCTGGCAAACAGCATCCTTACTCATCCCCAATCCTCACCTCACTGGGGGGTCACTGGTTCAAGCCCCCGGCAGTAACATCTTCAGAGGATGGTGTGATATGGAGGTAGGAATTGGCTCGGCAGTTAGGATAAAAAGAGCCCAAAGAAGAGTAGCCAGTTTCTTGGCTAAAAGTCAAAATGTCCTTGGGTCTCTTAGCAACATACTCTGTTCCAAAGGCCAAAAAAAATGTCAAAAGTATTTGGGAGCTCTTATCCAATCCTTAAAAGATTTTAGGATTCCTTCTTCAGAGGGGGGAATGTTAGAGTAGCAAAAAGCCCCATTAAAAAATGAAGAAAAAGTGTTTTGCAGCTTTTATATAATCCTTAAAAGATTTTAGGGTTACCTTACAGAGGGGGAAGTGTTAGAGTAGCATAAAGCCTCATAAATAAAAAGAAAAATAAGGAAATATATACAAGAAAATTCTAATACTTTTTAAAGTTCAATGTCCATTTAAAATAATCCAAAGTCTCATAACTGTTGACTTCTAAAAAAAAAAAAACTTAAATGCTTTTAACTCCAAAAATTAGAACTATGCACAATTAAATCAATGCAAAATCAAAATTGAACAGTGTAAATAACTCAGTGTTTGACTTCTGGGATTCACTCATAATCATCTGGACTACAAAGGGGTTGGGTAGCTCCGTCTCTCAGGCTCATCCATCCATAGTTTGTCTTTTAGGTTAAGGCTGGCTCCATTACACACCTGTTTCTGTCCTTTGTGGACATCCCTTGGTGCTTACATCTCTAGCATGCTGAGGTCTCTACTGCAACTGAGAATGAACTTTCACTAATGACCTCTCTTGGTCTCACAATGTGCCAAGCCTAAGATTCTCTTCATGATCCCTTCAATTCTATAGTTTTCATGTTTCCAAAATCAATACTATGTGGGAGATTCTTACACATTACCAAGTCTGGCTTCTAGCTTCAGATGCAGTCTTGTTCACCTCTGGACCACAGCTTCTGTGTGCTGACCACAAGGTCTCCAGAAGTTTCATCTTGATGCTTTCCTCTTATTAATCACAGATGATTTTTTTAAGCACCAACTGACCAGCATCCATTGTCCCAGTAAACCAAAAAGGTTTCACTTCCATAGATACTTAATTCAAAATATAACACAAACAACCTGATAGAAACTTTAAGGGACTCAAACTTCCCTCTGAAAGTTCACAATCCAGGTCTCCTTTGTCTACATTTCTCTCAATGTTCTTATAGTCCAAGTACCTTTATGACCTCCCATTAAGCTCTGAGTCTTCAAAGTTTTTTTTCCAGTCCAAACTTTTAAACCCATCCATAATTCCCAAAACCACACAATTATATCTGTCACAGCAACATCCCTCATTCCTGGTACCAATTTCTATTCTAGTTTACTTCTGTGCTGCTGTGATAAGACACTGACCAAAAACAACTTGGGGATGAAATAGTTTATTTGGGTTATACTTCCCAGTTTGTTATTGAGGGAAGCCAGGGCAGAAAGTCATGGCAGGAACCTGGAAGGAGAAGCTGAAGCAGAGACCATGGAGGAGTTCTACTTACTGACTTGCCATGCCTGTCTGTGCTCATTATGCCTTTTTATACAACCCAGGACTTCCCTCAAGAGTAGCACCTCCTCAAATGGGCTGGGCCTTCACATATGACAGTGGCCATACAGCAAATGGAGGCTTTTTCCAACTGGAATCCATACAAGCTTAACATTTGGAAAAATATAATCATCAAGTTTCAATAGTTTATTTTGTAAAAGAATAAAAGATAAAAATTCGTGTTCTCTAAGTCTGTTTTCTGTAAATTTTAGTAACTACAGAGACATATTTAAGAAAATCTTATTGTTGTAAACAGAAACAAGCATCTGTCTTTAATCTCTGAATACTGAATTTTTCCCTTAGGAATTTCAATAACCCTTAATTACAATTAACCTATTTACACCTGAGTCTTCTTCTGTTTTTTAAATAATGATTTTAGTAATTCTTTTGAGAATTTCATACAATGTATTTTGATCATATTCACACTCCTCTCCATCTTCTCTAAAATTCACCCTTATCTCCCTGTTCACCCCAACTTTATGCCTCTTTTTTATTTAAAGCCCATCCAAACACTCATATTACCCAAACTCACTTCTGTGTGGATACATCCCTTGGAGTGTGGTTGACCTACCAGGGGTGAACCTTTAAGGAAAACTGACTTTCCCTCTTCCAGCAGCTATCATTTGTCAATAGTTTCTCAGCCACTGGTGAGACTTTGTGCCCACCTCTTCCCTCTATGCTGGGATTTTGTCTGTCTTGATCTTTGGCATGTTGTCACAACTGTGGATTCATATGTACAAATGCCCTAGTTGTAACTAGAAAGCTGCTTCTTTTTAGTCATTCACTGCCTCTGACTCTTACAATCTTTCCACCCCCTATTCCAAAATGATCCCTGAGACTTAGGAGAAGGTGTGACATAGATGCCCCATTTAGGGCTGGGTACTCGACAGTCTATTAGATGAACATTGATCAGTTAGGGGTCTCTGTGTTAATTACCATCTGTCACAAAAGAAACTTCTTTGTTGAGGATTAAGAGATCCACTTTTCTACAGTATAATAAATCATTAACATTGGCTTGATACTATGTCCATTTAGCAGAATAATAGCAGTAAGATCCTCCCTAGGGTTTATGACCTATCTATCCACAGGTTCTTGGGTCTGGTAATGTTGCCAGGTTTGAGTCCCATCTTGTGTAGTGGATCTTCTATCCAATCAGAAAGTGTTTGATTACTTCCATAACAGTCATGCCACTCTTGTCCCAGTGGGCCTATCTTGTCAGGTCCATTGTGAATGTTGCTCACAGGGTTCACAGATGGGCAATACTGATGATTACTTTCTTGTCTGGTAGTCTGCATTGCACCTTCCAACACTGGGAAAGCAATCCACTAGTTATGAAGCTTCCAGGTCAGATTTTATTTCTCCATGTTCAGTGACTCAAGAATTTTAGGTTGCCAGCAATAGGGTCTTGCTATCAAACTCTGGAGGATAACCAGGAGCAATAACAATAGTCATTAATGTTTAGGGGTCTATGGAACCTCACTGTCCAACAACTCAAAAAGAGGTTACGCATTCCTGGCACTGGAATACACACACACATACACACACACACACACACACACACACACACA